>NW_015159729.1:479740-497144 GCF_001447785.1 Gekko japonicus | reverse complement strand
CGGGGTGGTGGCCTTGGACTCCTAGGGGCAAATTCCACCTCTCGCACGAGAGGTCATTTGAAGGACTCACATGAGACACGATCTCTTGAAGGTAGAGGAATCTGTCTGCCCCAAAGGAGCAAGAGACTTTATTTTATACACACTCTGCCCCCCCACACCGTGAGGTGAAGTTGTGGCACGTACAGAAACAAGGGAAAAACAGATACTTAAGCAGAATGTCTAGGAAGCTTACACAGTATAATAATTAACAAGCTATTCCTGGCTTTAAGATGCTCGCAGTTTCAGGATGTGCAAAGGTCAGGAATTTTAGTGTACCTGACTCACTGATCAATCCTGTATTGACAGAGGCTGGATATGGACAGAATCAGGACAGGTGTGCCATATCGCTAATCCTCATCCACAGTCATTCTGGCTCCCCCAGAGGCGTTGCCACTCCTACATCACATGCAAGAGGTCATTCTGGCTCCCCCAGCTCTCGATAGGAGCTCTTTAAAAAGTTATGGCTGCCACGGCAGCTGCGACACCCGCACGGGTGGGGGGTGGGGCGAAACATTCCCTTGCCTGGGTGGTGGCCTTGGACTGGTAGGGAAAAATTCCTCCTCTCGCATGTGATCATACTCGAGAGGTCATTCTGGTTCTCCCAGCTCTCGGGAGGGGCTTGTTAAAAAGTTATGGCCACCGTCGCTGTTCTCGGCGGCAGCTGCAATGCCCGCACAAAGGGGAGGGCTGGGGTGAAACGTTCCCTTGCCTTCCTGAGTCCCGGGGTGGTGGCCTTGGACTAGTAGGGGAAACGTCCACCTCTCGCGTGTGATGTCCGAGTGGTGTTGCCACTCAGACATCACACGCGAGAAGTCATTCTGGCTCCCCCAGCTCTCGGCCACCGTCGCTGTTCTCCGTGGCAGATGCAACACCCGCGCGGGTGGGGGAGGGGCGAAATGTTCCCTTGCCTCCCTGAGCCCCGGGGTGGTGGCCTTGGACTCGTAGGGGAAAATTCCACCTCTTGCACGAGAGGTCATTCTGGCTCCCCCAGCTCCCCCAGGGGTGTTGCCGCTCCTACATCACACGCGAGAGGTCATTCTGGCTCCCCCAGCTCTTGATAGGAGCTCTTTGAAAAGCTATGGCTGCCGCGGCAGCTGCAATGCCCACAGGGGGGAAGGGCGGGGCAAAACATTCCCTTGCTTCCCTGAGCCCTGGGGTGGTGGCCTTGGACTCATAGGGGCAAATTCCACCTCTCGTGTGATCACACACGAGAGGTCATTCTGGCTCCCCCAGCTCTCGGGAGGGGCTCTTTAAAAAGTTATGGCTGCCGTCGCTGTTCTCGGCGGTAGCTGCGACACCTGCCATGGGGGGAGGGGCGGCGCGAAATGTTCCCTTGCCTCCCTGAGCCCCGGGGTGCTGGCATTGGACTCATAGGGGGAAATTCCACCTCTCGCATGTGATGTCCGAGTGGCCAGCTCTTGGGAGGGGTTCTTAAAAAAGTTATGGCCGCCGTTGCTGTTCTCGGTGGCAGCTGCAACACCCACGCAGGGGGCGGGGCAGGGCGAAAGGTCCCCTTGCCTCCCTGAGCCCCGGGGTGCTGGCATTGGACTCATAGGGGGAAATTCCACCTCTCGCATGTGATGTCCGAGTGGCCAGCTCTTGGGAGGGGTTCTTAAAAAAGTTATGGCCGCCATCGCCATTCTCCGTGGCAGCTGCGACACCCACACTGGGGGGAGGGGCGTGTCATGCCTGCCCCTGACGTGGCTGAAGAAGCAGAGCCTGACAGCCAGGAACAGGTGGACTTGGCACCTTTAACTGAGGAAAATGTAAGTCCTGAGGAGGATAGCACTCCCCAGGAGACACCTGAGTCTGATCAGGCACTGCCTGGCCCAAGTGCATCACCACACAACTCTCCCCCACCTGTTAACCGGCTCAGAAACCAAAGATGGCAGGAGCTGAATGAGAGACGGAAGGCAGCCCCAAGCCTGACCGTACCCCCCAGTTTGGGGCCTATCCTGGGGTCCTCCAGCTCCTCGTATCCACCTCAGGCACCTTTCCTGTTGCCGGTGCAACTACAGCTCCCAGATGGCAGATAGCTGTTTATCCATGCCATGCTGGATTCGGTAATCGCCTGTTGCTTCATGGACATTCTCTTTGCCAAAGAACTGTTCTCGGCGGTATGGGGATGGGCATCCCCATCCAAGAAAAGAAAACTCCAGCTCTGGTGGAGGCCATCGATGGACGCCTACTCTGCTCCGGACCCGTGGTGCACGAAACACAGCCACTCACCCTATGGGTGCAGAAACATCAGGAACAGTTGACTTTCGACCTGGTGCGGATGCCTCGGTTCCCCGTCATCCTTGGTCTGTCTTGGCTGCGCCACCATAACCCTCAAGTTGACTGGGTTCATCAGGACCTCCACTTTGTGACTGTCTCCTCGTCCACGCCCTCCCCGTACAGTGTCATAGAACCCCATCTTCAGCGCTGCCGCCGGATCCCTTGCCAGCCGCCTTGCTGCTAGGGGCTGCCACCTCTTTGCCCGTCCATATCAATCATTTGCAGACGTCTTTGACAAAAAGGAGGCAGACCAGCTACCCCCGCATCGGCCATACGACTGTGCCATCAACCTTATACCGGACGCGCCTCTACCCACAGGCTGCCTAAACCCAATGGCAGAACCAGAGCTGGCTGCGTTAAGAGACTATTTAGATAAAAACCTGGTCAGAGGGTTTATTCGGCCCTCTACCTCTCCCGTCTTCTCCAGTTCTCTTTGTTAAGAAAAAGACAGGAGATCTCAGACTCTGCAATGATTATCGGGCATTGAACAAAATAACCATCCATGATCGTTATCCCCTCCCGTTGATTCCTGAGCTCATGGACCGTCTGAGGGGAGCTCAGATTTATACCAAGCTAGACCTCCGTGGTGTGTATAACTTAGTCAGAATCAAGGCCGGAGACGAATGGAAGACCACCTTTGGTACCCATTACAGCCAATATGAACACCTGGTCATGCCCTTTGGCTTGACCAATGCTCCCACCGTATTTCAATGCTTCATGAATGACATCTTCCGCGACCTCCTCGACCGGTTCGTGATCATTTATCTAGACGACATTTTGATTTATTCCATCACCGTGCCGCAACACATCGAGCATGTACAGCAAGTGCTCCACCGTCTTCGCACCCATGGGCTGTATGCCAAGTTGGAAAAGTGTGAGTTTCACTGCCGGTCAGTTGAGTTCCTGGGCCATATCATCTCACCCCAAGGAACCCTGATGGATCCCAAGTAGGTGGAAGCCATTCTCCAGTGGCAGACTCCACAAAACCGGAAGGACGTTCAACGCCTCCTTGGCTTCGCCAATTACTATCGCCAGTTTATGCCAGCCTATGCCAACCTCACCAAACCCCTGACTCATCTCCTCCGGCCGAAGGAACCCTTCCAGTGGACCTCGGAAGCCGACCACGCCTTTGCCATCTTGAAACAGCGTTTTGCTTCCGGCCCCCTACTGCGATACCCCGATCCAAGCCTCCCTTTTACCGTGAAGCTGATGCCTCTAGTGTCGCCTTAGGGGCAGTTCTATCTCAGCGATCTGATCCCTCCCAGCCATTGCAACCCTGTGCATATTATTCCAGGCAATTCTCTCCAGCCGAACGGAACTATACCATCTGGGAGAGGGAGTTGCTAGCTATCAAGACCGCCTTCGAGGTCTGGCGTCACCACCTCAAAGGAGCCCGTCATCCGGTTCAGGTACTCACAGACCACAGAAACCTGGAGTACCTCCAAACGACCCGACGATTAAACCAACGCCAGATCCGTTAGTCCCTCTTCTTCTCTCGGTTTAATTTCAAGGTCTCGTACATACCACATACACAGAACCAAAAAGTGGACGCCTTGTCCTGTAAACCTGAATATACAACCACGCTCAGCAGTGAAGCACCCGACACCAGTATCCTGCCACCCATGGTCTTTGCCGTCGCTCCAGACTCTGCATCCCTCTCTGAGGACATCCAGGCTCGTCAGGTTACGGACCCTTGGGCTCAACAACGCCTTCAGGAACTACAGCAAGGTGCTTCCAGGAACATGACTACTAGAGACAGCTTGATCTACCATCAGGACCGACTTTACGTCCCTCCAAGACCACTGAGAACCTGAATTCTGTGCCTCACTCATGATGCGCCTCCAGCTGGACATTTTGGACGGCACAAAACCGCCCATCTTTTAACCCGAGACTTTTGGTGGCCCCGGGTTCGGGCTGACATTGACCATTATGTCAGTACGTGCGATGTCTGCCACCGTGCCAAGGATGTCCCTGCCAAACCATCGGGGCTCCTTCAACTGCTTCCTGTTCCGTCTGGCTCTTGGGAGGTCATTTCGATGGACTTTATTGTCGACCTTCCCCGATCCCAAGGGCACACATGCATCTTCGTAGTAGTAGATCTACTCACAAAAATGGCTCACTTTGTCCCGTGTCCTAAAATCCCAACTGGGCCAGAAACTGCACAGTTATACCTACACCATGTCTTTCAGCTGCATGGTATTCCAGCACGTATCATCTCTGATCAGTTCTCCTCTCAGTTCTGGCAGGCATTTGCAATGTGGGCTGGGGACTGAAATCCACATGTCCTCCGCCTACCACCCCCAAACCAACAGCCAGACCGAGAGAACAAATGCCACCCTCGAACAATACCTCCGCTGTTATACTACCTACCAAGAGGATAATTGGTACTCCTTGCTACCACTGGCAGAGTTTGCCTATAACAACACGGTACACACCTCCATCCAAGCCACGCCATTTGCAACCAACTATGGCTACCACCCACGCTTCTTCTCTCCTGTCAGACCCCCATCTGATGTACCAGCCACGGATGCCAGGATCCAAGAGCTCCATGCACTCCACGCCTTACTCCGGGATCAGCTACAGCACGCCTAGGATGCGTACAAACTGGCAGCCGACCACCACCGACAAGAAGGGTCGCCCCTCAAAGTCGGCGACCTAGTATGGCTATCCACCCGCTATCTCCGGACTCTGGGTCGCTCTGCCAAATTAAATGCTTGTTTCATTGGCCCCTACAAAAATTGACGCTCAGGTCAACCCCGTGGCCTTTCGCTTACTCCTGCCCAATCACCTCCAGATCCACCCTGTATTCCATCGCTCCCTACTGCAACTAGCGGCCCCTCCAGACCTGAACTGGGACACTCCACCAGCGCCACCACCACCCGTCTTGGTCAATGAGGAAGAGGAGAACAAAGTACAGCAGGTCCTCGACTCCCGATTGCATAGGGGTAATCTGCAGTACTTAATAGACTGGAAGGGCTATGGCCCGGACGATAGTTCCTGGGAACCTGCCTCTCACTTGCACGCCCCTGACTTGGTTCAGCGCTTCCATGAGGCCTATCCTGACAAACCTGGCCCTTTGGATGTGGGGGGCCTGAGGGGGGGGGATAGTGTCATGCCTGCCCCTGATGTGGCTGAAGAAGCAGAGCCTGACAGCCAGGAACAGGTGGACTTGGCACCTTTAACTGAGGAAAATGTAAGTCCTGAGGAGGATAGCACTCCCCAGGAGACACCTGAGTCTGATCAGGCACTGCCTGGCCCAAGTGCATCACCACCCAACTCTCCCCCACCTGTTAACCAGCTCAGAAACCAAAGACAGCAGGAGCTGAATGAGAGGCGGAAGGCTGCACGCATGCGTGGTCGACGCTCATTCAGTCCTGAGTTTTGACAGCAGCCTGGACCTTGTTTCAAGGAGCTAATGAGTTAATGAGCCAGCATGCTATTTCAACAGACCTGGTGCTTTGAGCAATTAGTGCTGGCAACATTCATTGACAGGACCAGACGCTCTGTGTGACCTTGCTCCGGATCCTTTGAACTCTTGGCAGTTTGTCACTCGGCTTCTGAACTCTGGCTACTTGACCCTCGGCATCGTTTTTGACTACGGTTTCAGCTCTGAGCTTATCTGACTTCACCTGATTTATGGACTCTGACCTCCGGTATGTTTGACTCTGGCTATGTGAACTGTTTAAGGCTTGTTTAAACGTTTTGCTGACTGAATTCTTGGCTGAATCCCAGACTGGCTATTGGACTTGCTTTGATTAACCTACGCTCCCTGGCCCTGCCTTGACAGGGCGGGGCAAAACGTTCCCTTGCCTCCCTGAGCCTTGGGATGGTGGCCTTGGACTCGTATGGGAAAATTCCACCTCTCGCATGTGATGTCCGAGTGGTGTTGCCGCTCAGACATCACACGCGAGAGGTCATTCTGGCTCCCCCAGCTCTTGGGAGGGGCTCTTTAAAAAGCTATGGCTGACGTCGCTGTTCTTGGCGGCATATACAACGCCCACACGGGGGGAGGGGTGGGGCGGAGCATTCCCTTGCCTCCCTGAGCACCGGGGTGGTGGCCTCAGACTCGTAGGGCAAATTCCACCTCTCGTGTGATCACACGCGAGAGACCATACTGGCTCCCCCAGCTCTCGGGTGGGGCTCTTTTAAAAGTTATAGCCACTGTCGCTGTTCTCGGTGGCAGCTGCATCACACGCATGGGGGGGCAGGGCAAAATGTTCCCTTGCCTCCCTGAGCCCCGGGGTGGTGGCCTTGGACTCATGGGGGCAAATTCCACCTCTCATGCGGGAGGTCATTCTGGCTCCCCCGCTGTCCTTAGGGGCTCTTTTAAAAGTTATGGCCGTTGCTTTCGGCGGCGGCTGCAACCACCGCGGGGGGGGGGTATTGCTGAGCTTCCCTCCCCGCCTTTATCAGGCTCCGGGCCTGAAAAACAGCCTGCAGAGCCGCCCCAACTCCTTTTTCAGGCTCCACGCTAGAACGCCAGGCCTGAAAAAGGGCCAGCTAAATGTCAATTTCGGCCCTATTATATCCTATGGGCGATTGAAGTCAATGGCGAAAACATAGGGTATATTCTGGGGGCTGGAGGGGAGGGAGTTTGAGGGAGAGGCTCCAAACTCGTAGGGTAGCTGCTGGAGCCTCTCCCCAAGATACCAAGCATGTTTGAAGAACATTGGACCAGGGGGTCCAATTCTATGGGCCCCTAAACTGGTTGCCCCACCCCCCATTGTTCTCTACGGTGGGAAAAATTAACTTTTCCCTCACCATAGAGAACAATGGAGGGGATGGGGGCAACCTGTTTGGGGGCCCGTAGAATTGGACACCCTGGTTCAATGTTCCGGAAACATGGAGGGTATCTTGGGGAGAGGCTCCAGCAGCTACCCTGCGATTATGGAGCCTCTCCCTCAAACCCCTTCTCCTCCAGCCCCCAGAATATACCCTATGTTTTCGCCATTGACTTCAATGGCCCATAGGATATAATGGGGCCGAACTGCAGGAAGCCAATTCAGATCAGAGAATCTGATCCGGCCTGCAGCAGCCTGAAAGGGGCCCGAATGGGCCATTTTCGGGGGTGGATTCAGTTCAGACGAACCGAATGAACATCCCTCCAGCAGCTGGCTTGCTTGGGCTCTCTGCAGCCATGGGGATCCTGAGCAAGCCAAGGGAAGGGAAGGTGGCTTAAACCGCCTCTCCTTCCCTCCAGTGGCTGGCTTGCTCAGGCCCCCTGAGCAAACCAAGGGAAGGGAAGGTGGCGGAGCAGCTGGAGACATTGAGCCTCAGCTCCATAAGTAATGAGTACTCGAGCCTTGCCCCCAGCAGCCCTCAGGCCGGAGCACCTGGAGCAGTCTTTTTGAGGGAGAGGCTCCAAACTCGCAGGGTAGCTGCTGGAGTGTCTCCCCAAGATACCAACCACGTTTGAAGAACATTGGACCAGGGGGTCCAATTCTACGGGCCCCCAGCTCGCTCAGGCTTCTTGCCTCCTGCTGCCTTGGCCCTCTGGTGCACGGGTGAGTCCCCAAAGTTTGACTCTTCCTCTACAAGTCTCTGGCGCTGGAGGTATTCGCCTCCTTCCCTCCTGCCTGCTATGGCTGCATAATTGTGAGAGATTTCTTAACATAGTGTTCCTGCCAGGGAAGCTGGGGACCCTGCCCATGAGTCTCCATTTCATCCTCACAACAACCCTGTGGGGTAGGTTAGGTAGAGAAGGGGAGATTTGGCCCGGGGTCACTCAGCCAGCAGAGTGAGAATACAAACCTGGGTCTCCCCACATCAATCTGCAACTCTGACCACTGTGCAGTGCTGCCTCTACTGATCTGTAATGTTCCAGAGGTGTTGTAATGTAATACTCAGTTTCTCAAACGAGTGTATGCCTGTCTGTTGGTCCACTTAGGAGTCTTGATCCTGGTTGTGTGGTGGGCTAGTTGTGGCAAATGGTAGGGAAGCTCAGTATTTCTGTATACAGTTGTAGGGGCTTTATTGCAATGTGGTATGGCCTGATATTATGTTCTTATTCCAGTGTGGGGTGTGTGTGGGGCTATGGAAGCTGAGTGATAGGGTCTCTCCAAGTGATTGCCAGAAGTGAGATGCATCCTGGTCTTGTGTCTTACAGATTATCTTACAAATAGTCCTTTGCATTTATATCATGCTTTCAACTTTAAAATGATCATAATGCTGATTGTGTGAACTTAGGCAAATCACGAGAGGTAGAGCAGGAAGGGTTGCATCAGTGCTTAGTTCTTGTGGCCCTTTCTTACACACCCAGGGAAATGCTGATCGCCACTTTGGGGCCAGGAAGCAATTTTTCTTCAGGCCAGTTTGGCCCCCAGTGATCCTGGAGGGGTTTTTTTAATTATATTCTGGGCGTGGAACAGGGGTCACTGGGGTGTGGGGGGGTATTGGTGAATTACCTGCATTGTGCAGGGGGTTGGACTAGATGACCCTGGAGGTCCCTTCCCACTCTATGAGTCTATGATTCTATAATTCACCCAGGCTGGCTGTGGGCACGTCAGCACCTCTGTCAGGCAGAAGCGCCTGAGATCCTCCCCCTCCCCTTTTCCTTTGCCCGACTTGGAGGCGAAGGGAAGGGAGAGGGGGGAAAGAATGGATCCCAGGTGCTTCTGCCTGTCAGAGGGGCTGGTGCACACCTCCGGTGATGTCAGGGGGTGTGGCATATGCTAGTGAGTTATGCTAATGAGCTCCTGCAACTCTTTTTCTACGAAATGACCCCTGGTTCTGAGAGAACTGTGACTGGCCCAGGGTCACCCAGTATGCTTCATGTGGAGAAGAGGGGACTCAAACTTACTTCTTCAGCTTAGAGTTTGCTTCTTTTAACCACTACACCATGCTGGGTGTCATCATATGAGTTGTAGAAGCTGATCCTCTAAGGTCCAGGGTTTTCTAAGAGGAAAGTCAAACAATTTGCACTGCATTTCTTTATGCTTACTGAAAACAGCAAAGTTTGTTTTCCACTTTTGCTTCTGCTGCTTGACATTTTTTCTCTGTGAGGGCTTTTCAAGTCTTGAGCTGAATGGAGTGTGTTACATAGTAATAGCTCATGTTTACAATCTAGTTTATTAATTTCACTTGCCTTCGCATTACCCTAACACCACTCTGTGGCTTGATATATATGGCATGTTTTGGCACAAATAAGCCTGTTAGCTCAAAGTCGCTATTAACTTTTGTGACTGAAATTTGGTAAACAATTTCATAAATCTCTGAGAAAAATCCAGCCGAATTCCAAACAAATCAGCCCACACTCCGTTAAGCACTGGCAATAAATCCCTGCCTGATCGCCAATAGACTCTTTTTACATTTGCCTTGGACCCAAAATGTTATGAGAAGAAATGATTTTGCAGTTTCTTGGTGTCTTGCTGTCACAGAATTAAAGCGTCACATGCGTTTAATTGGAAAGACAGCCATTTAACATCCTTCATCATCCTCCAGGCACAGGGTGTGAGGTGGAGTCTCAATGCACCATTACGGGATCTTGAAAACATACCATGATTATTTTTAAAAAATGCTCTAGGAGCGAGTTGAAATTTCTCCAGTTAGTGAAGTCTTGACAAGAAATTAATCCATGCACGGTAAGCACTATGTAAATGCCCTGCAGGCCATCAATGGGCCTTTTACCAATCAAGTACCTTTCTGCTTTGGTTGCCACAGAGTAATAGTGTCTCCTTGATATCCTTACCTCCTGTCAAGTCATTCATTCAATTTATTTCACTTTATTTCAGTCAATTTAGGCGGAGTTCTGCTAAACGTTTTTCTCCCATTGCCATGTTTTTTTAAATTGTACTAGTGCTTATACATCACCTTCAATGTTCAAATCACATTACATAAAACTGGCTTCTTGTAATCCCTGTGACAGCCCTATATAGTGGGCTGATGTTAATATTCCCACTGTAGAAAGGAGACAGAGGGACTGGCTTGCCTAAGGCCATCTCATGAGTACACAGGATATTTGAACCAGGGTTTCTAGTTCACAGCCCATTCTGTTAGCTATTATACTACACTATGGATACAGACTTACTGAATTCATTTATTTATTGTATGGTAGAGTTACACACAGGAAGCATATAATAATATAAAATATGTAACCAAGTTGATACAATGGGTATGCAGAATGATTGGGCAATCCCCCTAAATACTAATATCTAGAGTTTCAATCCACTCAGTCGCAGCTATGGAGCGTTCAAAGATCTCTGTCACATCACCCTGGAAAGCACGATGTTCACATTCCTGTGACAAATGGAAAATAGTTTGGTGGACTGCACCACAATTGCATTCAGGTCCTGGTATTTTGCCTCATTTAAATAACCAGTCTGCAGAGCTGCCAAAGCCTGTTCAAATTCTATTAGCCGTCTTTCATACTTTATGCGGAAAGTCAAATCCTGCGGGCTTCCCATTGGTGTTTATCAAGTTATGGATATCAGATGGAATTGATTGCATCCATGTTCGCAACCATTAATTCCCTGTTTTCCTTACTGGAAAATATGCTCCAGGATCTCCCAAACTGTGATTGAATTTAGATTTTCATAATTAGGGGAATTGCCCAATTGGTCTGCATACCCATTGTATCAACTTTGTTATGCATTTTGTACTATTATATGCTTCCTGTGTGTAACTCTGCCATATGATAAATAAATAAAATCTGCCAAATAAATGTGCATATGATTAGGCAGCAAGACTTGATTCACTGGGCTTGCCATTCGTCTGGTGGCACTTTTGATAATTTGAGGAGCAGAAGAAAAATGGTGGAGGAATGGTGTCAGTGCTGATGCTCTTGTAATTTTGCCTAGCCTCTACAGTCTTTACCATAAAGATAAGAGGAAATTCCCGCAGCCTCATTTGGAAGTGATACCATGTCCTCCTGAAGCTCCACCTTCCCCAGGCACTGACCCCAAAATCACTTGGCATTTACTAGTGCAGGGCTGGGAGCCCTATGGTTCACATGTGTAGGAGAAGCAGGTGGGAATGAATAAGCACAATATGGGGTGGTAGAATTCACTGCCCTATTTCAGACTGCAGTGGCAGGAGTCTAGATTTGAAAGTTCCTTGCATAATCATTCCCTGCAAATCAAAAGTGAGCACAGGAAAGAGAAAGGTTATAGCCCTCTTGCTTGCTTTTCTGGTCTTCTTTTTGCAGAGGAGAACATTCCAAAATGTGATTCTCCACTATCTTCTTCTTGCATCCTGATGTGTTGCAAGTTATTCTACCACCTCATTCTCCTGCATGTGTGAATCAGGCTTGAGTCTCTGCTTGTTCCTTGTCAGTTTTTGTGTCAACTTCAAGCGTTAGATCATTTGTGTAAAGTTCCCAGCTTATCTACCCTTCATGATTTCTTCTCTCTCATCTGCCCTTACTTCCTGAATTCTGACTCAGTTGCATTGGGGAAAAAATAGAATGAGATTAATAGCAACTTTTCAGCTAACTTCAGGGGCCACCATTCAGTCCAGATTTATTGTGAACACCATGTATAGTGAGATGTACTATTTAAAATAAAAACTCACTATGTATACCTTGGTGTGAAATGAAGACTAATCATGGCTTCACTTATCTACCTATTTATTTATTTACTTACTTATTTACTTATTTATGTTATTTTTACTCCACCTTTCTCACTTGGACTCAAAGCACAGAGTGAGTCAACACAATTGAAGGATGGGACATTCAATAAACGATGCAATGGGATTGGGGTTGTAGAACCAATCAGAAGTCTAAAAACATAACTGGAGGAAAGCATAATTATTAACATGACACATTAAATGATGCAAAATTCCACAGTAGCATCCTAGTTTCAACAAGCTACACCCAGTAGTGTAGAGCACAGTCCCCAATATTTTTTCTAAGTACCTTTGTGAATCATTTAGTGCAATGCAAGTCTATTGCCTGTGTGGTGAACTGCACTTTTTAAAAGCTTAGAAGTGCTGTACAAACAGGTAAAATACTGTGAAGGGTTAATTCTTCACAGAAACAGAAAGCCTTGAGTGACAGGCTTCTCCAAGCAATCTGATTGGTCAGCATCAGCTGAGCAGAAAAAGTTTGGACAGAGCTGCATGCTGAGGAGAGAGTCAGTCAGATTTCTGCCTTGACTGAGTAGAGTCTGATTTCAGGCTTAGCTTAGCTGAGAGCAGTTCAACACAGAGAACTGGGGGAAAGTTGGCAAGGAAGTTTGGAAAGTTAGGCGAAGACTCCTATTCGGGCCAAAGAAAGGGGATATATCTTCTAGTGAGAGGAGAATCTCCCTACCCAGTCAAACAGGGAGTTAGCTGTGAAGAGTGAAGAGATCCCTGGTCTGGAGTGATCAAAACCTTAAGGGTCAGTTTAAAACTCAAGACACATGCTGGTGTTTCAAGAGAAGGGGTTTGGGTACTGGAAAGAGTGTACTAGCCTTCTGGAAACCAAGAGTTAGAGATTACTCAAAGAAAGTGTATTGAATTGTTTGAGGAAAACACTGGAACAAAAACCTCTCAACATAAAGATTTAAGGCACTATGAAAAGCTTAAGAAATTCTCTTTAGCCTGAAAGTCTGTATATGTACTGATTTTACCTCAGAGTTATCTACAGGGGTCTTGTTGTAGAAAAAGAGCTGCCGGAGCTCATTAGCATAACTCATTAGCATAACTTATTTGCATATGCCACACCCCCTGACATCACCGGAAGTGACAGAAGGCCACACCCCCTGACATCACCGGAAGTGTGTCAGAAGGCCCGGCTACTTACCCTCCTGCTTCATCCTCATTCCCAAACGGAATGAGGATCGAAGCAGAGGGCGGGGTAAAGAAGGGGGCGGGGCTTCACCACGTGACCGCCCCGCCCCCTAGAGGTTCTCTTCCGGAGCTCCGTACCTGAGAGCTCCCCCCCGACTAGAGCCCTGGTTATCTATATTGAGTTACCTAAGAAATGTTTAACCCCTGATTTTATTTGACCCTTCACCTCTGTAAAATAAAATATTTTGTTATTTTTGAATTTCAAAATGTCTCAAATGCCATTTAAGTTGTTTAAGTAAAAGTGGGCTCCTGATCCTTCTCCCAGGTTCCTGGGTTTTATACTGTGACAGGGTGGGATGGCCACAGTTCTTCAGCAAAAAAGAAAACACATTACTAGGGTGGCTCAGTCAGCAAAAGGAAAGAGAGACGGAGGGAAAATCTGACCTCTGAGGGAGGAAGTAGATGGGGATGGGGTGGAGCGTCATAGCCTGCATAGAAAATCCCTCGTGAAGGATTCAGTTTTGCATAGTTTGGGGGAAGCCAGGAAAGTGGGAGCTTTCCTGACCTCCTTGGGCAGGTTGTTCCACAAGGTGGAGGCCACAATGGAGAAGGCAGATGTATTGTCAATTTTGCCCATTTGCAGGTTGGAATCCTTGCTGTATATTGCACATATGAAGCTGCCTTATACGTAGACAGAACATGGTCTACCAAGGTCATTTTTGTCTCCACTGAGTGGTAGCAGCTTTCCAGGGACCCTGGTGCTGGTCTTTCACATCACCTACTGCTTGACTCTTTTAGCTGGGTATTGAACCTGGAACTTTCTGCATGCAAAGTCAAATCTTTCCACTGAGCCATAACCCCTCCCACACAGACTGTGGTATAGAAAAGAGAAAGTAAATGAGTTATGAACTTTACATGTTAAAAATTAACAGTGCAATACTAACAACAATTTCCCGGAAGGAGCCGTTGAATAGACCTGAGAAGGATTCTGAGTAGACCTGCTTGCTCTCTGTGTTATAAACTGTAGGCACACATGATATATATACACGATGCACTCATTAGTCTCTATTGTGTGGATGCACCTTGTAGAGATCTTGAGAACAGAAATCAAAATGTTGTTACCTTACAGTGCTAGTCAAATCATATTCACTATTCATTGTGGACCTAGTGGTGTTACAGCTATTTATCTTTCCATTTTTATTCTGCCCATCCTCAAGGCATCATGCATGTCCCCACCATTTTATTGGCAAAACAATCCTGTGAGTAGGTTAGGCAGGCCCAACTTCACCTAGTGAGTATCAAATTGAGCTGGAATTTGAACTCCAATCTCCTCCGTGCTAGTGTGACTCTCTAACCACCGCATCAAACTGGCTCTATGTATATAACTATCGGCTAAAGTGTTGTAGACATTTTTTAAAAAATTTACTAGATCATATAGCAGTTTGTTCTTTTATGTCATTGTGTCAAAATCTACCTGAAATGTACCGCTTACTTGTCATAAACAACTAAACATTCGTAATACTTGAAGCCAGTTACACAAATGAGAACTCACAAGTTTTCCAGTCATTTCTGACAGACAGCACTCCTTTGAAAATGTGCATATGTGTCAGAATGTTTGCTTCTCAACTTCAGTTCTCCTCAGCACATACTGTCTCTCCTGGCTGCCATCTGCTAATGCGCACTGCCACCCAAGGAGACATGGTGAAGTGCTACAGCACTCAATCTGTTTTTCAGATCCCAGATCTGATGTTACTTTGAACCTCAAGGCTTTGTTTCAGATACTCCTAAACTTTTGGCAGAAAGGGCTGTGAACAGGGAGGTGTAATACTATCCCAATCACAAGAAATTGTGCTAGACTTATTGAAAGGGTTAGAAAAAACTTTCCTTGAAATTTTTCAGATGTGCCCAAACCCAGAACACCTCACAAATCTTTATCAGGAGTTTGCTTTTGGTGAAGAAATGGGATGGGATGGAATCTCTAACCTATCTGTGCCATTAATTTTCAGTGACAGAGAAACAAAATGGAGCTATTTGCCAATCTGGTTAAATGACATGAGGGTCTAGGACAGGGGTGTCAAACATTCAGCCCGGGGGCCAGATAAGGCCCTTGGAGGGCTGCAATCTGGCCCGCAAGGCCCTGGCTGTTTCCGGCTTCCTTTTCCAGGTCTGCTGCTGCTGCTACATCACAGCTTACTTTATCAGACTCTCTCAATCACACAGGAAAGATAGATAGGCAAGCCTCTCCTGTGCGATTGAGAGAGTTTGGTAAAGCACTGGCTGAGTGCCCAGACCAAATTCACCCAGCACATTCCCTTTATAGGAAGTTGTAGTTATTTCTCTGGGGAAGACTATAGTTTTGTAGACAAACAAATAGCCCTCCGTCTGTGTCAGGATGCCTTCTGATGTTCTTGACCAGCAAATGAAGCAACTTATGTACAAAAGCTTGCAATGCCCAGCTATTTTATGTTTTTCCCTGGATCCTAAGCTCAGAACTCTGAGCATGAGATTTCTGTAGAGAATGTCAATAAAGCAAAAGTAGGTTTGCAGCTTAGGGATACACACCTGAACAGCATGCTCAAGATTGCTACAACACAGACATTTTGATGCAATAATTCAAAGCAAGAGGTGTCAGTTATCAGATACTGTTAAATAGACAAAATATTGCAACAGTGCTGGTGTTTTAAGCATGTTTTATTTGTCTGTGTCCTTTATAAAGTTTATATCTCCGCCACCTGGCACTACATTTTATGACACATATGGCCCGGCCCAACAAGGTCTCATTTATGTCAGATCCGGTCGTCATAACGAGTTCGACATCCCTGGTCTACGATGTACCATATCATGATGTTCCTTAGGAAGAATGGAATTTAGAAAGTGGAGAGTAGTTTTTTACACCCTGCTTTTCTCAACCTTTAGGAGTCTCAAACTGGCTTACAATCACCTTCCCTTTCTCTCCCCACAACAAGCACCTTGTGAGGCAGGTGGGGCTGAAAGGGTTCTGACTCTGTGACTGGCCCAAGGTCACCCAGCAGGTTTCATGTAGAGAAGACAGGTATCAAACCTGGTTCTCCAAATCAGAGAGTCCACTGATTTTAACCAGTACACCATGCTGGCTCACGAAAGGAATGCAACATAGACAGCAGGAAAAACTCAGTTTCCACACTGTGAAAATCTCAGATAGTTTCTTCACAGTGGGAACCCCAAGTTGACTAGAATCTTATTCCATAGCTTACTGAGTAGAGTACAACCCCTCCTCTAGGAGATTCATCTGTCTCCCTCTATTGTTCTCTTCCATCAGCAGGTGGGGATTTTTTGCTTGGTTTGGTGTTCCTTCACTAGCTCTCGGGGCCTCGGTGGTTCAGAGGTTAAGACACTGAGTTGCAGACTGGAAGGTTAGTAGCTTGGCAGTTCGAGACCCTAGCACCATGTGACGGATTGAGCTTCCGTCTCTGGCCCCAGCTCCTGCCAACCCAGGAGTTCGAAAGCAAGAAATTGCAAGTAGATAGATACCATTCGGTGGGAAGGTAACAGTGTTCTGTGTGCCTCAGCGTTTAGTCATGCCAGCCACATGACCATGGAAATATTTTCGGACAACACTGGCTCTTCGGCTTAGAAACGAAGATGAGCACTGCCCCCTAGAGTTGTATTTGACTGGCTTTCGAGCAAGGGAAACCTTTACACTAATTTTTTTAGCCCTCCTCCCTTGTTGTGTGTTTTTATCTATATATCTAATTCCAACAGGGGGCGGGTTGTGCAGACACTTATTTCTGCCAACAGAGGGCTCACTCCCCCCCCCAACAGCTTTTCCTACATAGTCAGTAGACTTTCTGTGTCTACAGAAAAATCCCAGAAGTAAAAAAATCCCTTCAGGGAGGGTTGAATTCCCCCCCAATACCTTTTGAAATGGCCTCTGCAGGGATCTAACTCCAGACATCAACGGTGAAAGATTAGAACATTCAGGGCAGGGGGGGGGCTTCTAACTGGCTCTGTCAGTAAAAGGGTGGGGGAAGGGCCCTTTCCTGGCCTCTTTTGGCCTTTGAGGGAGGGAAGGAGGGAGCCTTGGGGCCAGGCCTGACAAGGGTTGCCAGTGTCAGCCTGGGGAATCCCTAGAGGTTTTGAGGTGGACTGTAAGGAGGGCTGGGTTTGGGGAAGGGAGAGGCTTCAGCTGGGTATAATGCCACAGAGTCCACCCTCCAAAGCAGCCATTTTCTCCAGGAAGACAGATCTCTGCTGTCTTGAGTTCAGTTGTAATTCTGGGGGGGGGGCCCTTCAGGCCCCACTTAGAGGGGGCAACCCTAGGCCTGGCAGCAGTTTAGGGTCACCAGCCGCCCCGCCCCCCGGCCACCAACAGGGGATTCTGGATAAGGTTGACAGGGCCAGG
>NW_015159729.1:474657-478724 GCF_001447785.1 Gekko japonicus | reverse complement strand
AGTGTGAGAGAGGGAGACAGGAGGAAGCAAAGGTGTGAGGAATAGGATAACCATCCCACAAGTTTCTTGAGGGTCTCCACTTGTGCATTTATATTATATTGTATTTGTTTTAAATATATTTTACATATTTGTATTTTAAATGCTTTTTGCCACCTTGGGGCCCCTGAAACATGAGGAAGGGCAGCATAGAAATGTTTTACATAAATAAAATAAATAAATGTTTCATGAAGCCCAGAAGATACATGTATACCTGGTTGCTAGTCAACAATGAAAAAAGTAGCAACAGTACATGTATTTTAGGATTGCAGTAACAGTACATGTATTTTAGGATTGACCTACTTCTTAAAAAAAATTAGCTGGATGTTCTTGTTGTTTGATCAGACTATAACATTGTACCAACATCAGTTAAATTTCACTGAGCTTCAGATAACTTCTTCCTGACTAGATTTTATCACTTTACTTATCTGTTTGTAATTGTCAATTCTGTTCTGTTCACTTACACAGAGAACTCCTACATGGAAGGATTTGAGGGGATACCTTTCTACCTCAACCTTTCTCTGGGATTTACAATTGACAAACTCATGGGAATTAATACCTACCTTCTCTGCCTTAACTGCTCTTCCCTCCTTGTAATCTTTTCCTTAGGTAAAATCCCAATTTCAACTTCCTTCCATGTATCTGAGGAAGTGAGCTTTGACTCAGGGAAGTTCCTGTTGAATAAATGTCTTTAGTCTTTAAGGTGCCTACTGGACTTTTATTTTATTTTGCTCACATGGCTGCTGTTTTGCAAGCTGTATGTATGACACCTTGTGAACAAGACGTGAGCCAAACCGGGGGTTGTCTGAGCATCCCTAGCTGAGCACTGAATAAATAGTTCATTTTCTTAGTCATCAGCTTCAAATTCCTGGGCCCACAGTCCCTCCTGCTCTCATGCAGGCATGCCATAGTCTCCCACCACTTGTGGCACATATGCTGCAGGAGGGTTACCTGTGCAACAAGCTATATCGATGCTAGAGTTGTTTCTCTAATTGCAAACATCCTACAAAACGTTTGCTTTCATGGTCCTGGTGAAAAGTTGGCATTTTGTTTTCAGGGCTTGGAGAAAAGTGGCAAATGTAATTTTAAACCTCATGACTGATAACTTTATTTCATGATCCTGACGCTCTACCCCATGAATTTTAATCTTTCCGTCAGACATAAGGGGATTCGTTGTTTCTCAGAACAGCCTGGTATATTCAGCTGTCGAGACACAAAATGCTGGATGGGCTAGAAATTATTTCATGGAATCAACTATTTTTTTTTTCCTACTAACACTTCAATTTATGAGCAAGCATTATTTCTTTATTGCCAAGCCATAATGAGCACAACTTGAAGTCTCAATTGATGGCTGATCATCCCCCCCAAAAAAACATCCTTTCGACAGCCACTTCTCATAATGGAAATTGCACACAAGGCAATATATCCATCCACGGTAGCTGGCATCCACCAAGCTCATACAACTTTTATGTTGATTATATAAATTATGTGTTAATGAAATGCAAATTGGCTGTTGAAATCCAGTTCATTATGGTATGTTTCCAGTATGGCCCTTGGCAAAAGCAGGCTGCTGCACAGTTTTAGGGAACCATGGAGAGAAGCATGAGGGAAGCGTACAGAGGAACATCTGATGACTGGACTTTGAAGGACTCGATGGGCAAGCATGAAAGATGAGCAAGATTTCTCTCCAGGGAAAAACATGGTTGGCATTTTGAACAAAAGGAATGGGAGGTCCACTGTGCTGTATAAAGAGGGAGAGATCCGATTACCGCAGGAAATATGGGATGAGATACATTGCCATTGTGCTTTATGACAGAATTGTCATCTCTTCCTTCTACTGATTCTCACTGCATATCTTGTTGACATTACTTGACATAATTATGAGATGGTGTTGATTTAATTCTACTTTGGTTTTTTGTTTGGAAGAAATTTTGCAGAGGATAATTTCAGTTAAGGCGAGCACATTTGTATTTGTATTGAGCATTGAGCATATGTATGAGAGCAAATCTCCAGTAAACTGGAAATCATAACCCCATTATTAAATGAAAATGTAATTTTTTTTTAAAGATGTTGTTTTCCACTTTGGCCCATTCCTTCCCTCCCTCTAATATCCGAAGGATGTTCCCCCAGTTTTTCCAATTGTTTTCAACCAGATAAATAGTATGGTTTTGCTAGTAGGTAAAACAATTGTGGATGAAGTTGCATTCTCTGTTCCAAGCATAGAAGTCAAGAACGTGTAGCAGAGCGAAACAGATTTTCCCCAACTTACTTGAAAAATTTTTTTTAAAAGAATAAAAGAGAAACCTGAGGAACAAACTGGTGTGCTCTTAACTAGTAACAAATTCCACTGATTTCAATAGAAATAATTCATGGGCAGCTGTGCAGCGTTGCATGCAATGTGATTGAAAGGAAGTTCAAGAGCTTATTTTTTAATTCTAGGTTGTCACACACACAGACACCCCAATTCTGTCTAATCATTGTTTTTCTTTGGGCTAAAGAGACAAAATACAATGATCACTTTGACCATCACTAAGACTAAACAGAATTTCTGTTTGCAACTGTGATTGCCATTTGTAGCTAGATGGGTGGCAACTAGGGATGGGCATAAATTGCAAAACGAACTGAATTTTTACTCAAACCAGGCTGGTTCATGATTTGTTTGGTTATACCGTTCCCAAACCAACAACAAACCACCATTTTTTTGTGGAGGTTCGTATGGTTAGTTTGTTGGCCAGACAGCCTGATGCCAATTCAATCAATTCTTAGGCAATGCTGGGGGCGTACTTGTGAAGAGCCCTATAAACACCCATAGTAGTTGTCCATAGCTTGATTGGCAGCTCTGACAGCCAACCATAGAGCTCCCATTCTGCTCTATGGGAGCAGACTGTATACACACACACACCACACACCTGGCCTGCAGAAGGATCTATGGATCCTACATTAATCCGCCAGGTATTTGAAGTGGTTGTAACCCCTCCAGGTGACAACCCTGCCCAATATCCCTATATAGACTGCTGGTTCTCCTATGTCCGGCAACATCCAGCCATTCAGAGAAAGTTCCGCCCAAGAAAAGGGGGCCTCAGAGGTTCTCTGCATCAGGGGCTTCAGCAGAGCACCACAGTAACTTTTCCAACCTTATGCCCAAACCTCCGGGCTTCCCCTAGAGCATTCCCAAAGCCCCAAACAATCCCTTCTGAAGAAGAAGAGGATTGGCCACCTCCCTACACTGCAGGACCAGCTCCCCAGCCAGTCCCAGCACCACAGGCAGATCAAGCAGCCAGACCACCTGGCCAAGCAGTAATTCATGCTGCAGCCTGTGCTCAAGAAGAGGAACAGAGAAGGAGAAGGGAGGGACATAGACTGAGAGAGGTGAATCTCTTATACCCTGATGTGACTCAGCTAAATCCCCCCAACAGTGAACAGAGTCCATCAGCACCCCTTCTCACACCAGAAAAACAGCCTGATGCCCCTCCATTGCCAGTGAAGACTCCATTTTTGGGCCAGTCACCCTCTGGTGCTTCAGCCACTATGAGCCCCAGTCAATTATTATATCCACCCGGGTCTTCCACAGACCCAGAGCCCATGTGCCAAGCCCTCGCAAGCCCTGGACTCACAGAACAGATTAAGAACCAGTGTCACCAGTGGACTGTCCATGAGTCCCCAGGGGGCACCTCAGGGTGGATTTCAGGTACTTGGCAACCCGGATCCCCTTTGCAGTCTCCACTAGGGATTCCAGGCGCAATGTCAACACCAACCCTCAGACAGCCTGACCCAGGGAGCCAAGAGTCCTCACTGATGGGCAATATGTGGGGAATAGCCAAACAAGCCCTGGGGTTCAACAATCCTTTTAAGGGCCCCATGCCCTCAGGACCTGTTCTTGAAAAGGAGGCCACTGCCTGTCCACTAAGGCAAGTCCCTGCAGGGGCAAATGGGGATCTGAGATGGGTATATACACCCTTCTCCACAGTGGACCTCTGTAACTGGAAAACCCAGACACCCCCTTATGGTGAGGATCCACGCCAGGTGACTGA
>NW_015159729.1:450026-468169 GCF_001447785.1 Gekko japonicus | reverse complement strand
TGGAAAAATGATGAATGGCCCCCAGAACGAATCATTCAAGTATATGGGCCTGCTACCTGGGCTGCAGATGGCATGTATGGCTATAGAACTCCTATTTACATGCTTAACCGTATTATTAGATTGCAAGCTGTTCTGGAAATTATAACAAATGAAACTTCTCTAGCCTTATCTTTGCTTGCCAAAACTAATACCCAGCTGCGTACAGCTATCTATCAGAATCGCTTGGCTTTAGACTTTCTCCTTGCAGCAGAAGGAGGAGTCTGTGGGAAATTTAATCTCACTAACTGCTGTCTCCAAATAGATGATAATGGAAAAGCTATAGAGCAAATCACCGACCGTATGCGAAACTTAGCCCATGTCCCAGTTCAAACTTGGACAGGAGCCCTAGATACAGGAGGTTGGTTTGGAGGTATGTTTGGAGACTGGAAACGTATATTGTTCCTGGTGGGTCTTGCTTTTGGAGGCCTTCTTCTGCTTCCTTGCCTACTCCCATTAGTACAAAACATGGTAACAAAAACAGTCAATGCTGTAATAGATCGGGACAAAACAGCTAAACTTTTGCATCTTGCCACTACCCGCAGAAGCAGACTGTTCCAACATAATCGAACACTCTCACACGCCTCTTTATTCAGCACAGAAGCTCCCTGTGCCCCTTGCATGACCTGTCAGACTCAGAACTCCTCAGTATATAGCCATTTCGATTGGCCATCCTCTCCATGACTTATCAAGGTGGCCGAAAGGGGGGAGTGAAGCAGAATATTAAAAATAATGCTTTAATCTAAATAAGGCCTGTCTGATATCACACAAGATTGTCAAAAGTATTTAAGACATTGAATAGTCTGACCCTATAAACTCTGGCTACCCTTCTGTTTCCTGTTTTTCTTAAGCTAGAGACTAGTGAGCTTCCTCTGGAGGCTATTTCCTCTTTAAAGCGTGACCTATTTAGCTAACAATGTAATCTTTCCCCTTGCTAGGTGTCTGTGATCCACGGATTCGGATATAACTATTTTATAGCTTCCTTTGCAAAAACATATGTTCTTATCTCCTATTGTGTATGTGATTTAAGCTGACATAGGCAATGTAACCCAAGAAAAGAATGCCTACTCAAGATGTTTCCTTCTGATAGAGTGTTTCTATATGCAGAAAGAATTGTTTAAGGCTTGTGACGTGATTAAAGCTTATAGTATAAAATGTGAGAGACTGCAGAGTTTAGGGGTCTAGATTTGTTCACAAAATCCCACCTTTCACAAGCTATAAGAGTACAGAGTCATTGGTTAGTACTGAACTCTAGCTTAGATTCATAAGACATCAGGAAGAAAGTCAACAGGTGTAGCTCCATAACCGGAGGAGCCATTTTTTTTTTTAACATTCCATTTGTATACCGCTCGCCCCCTGAGGGCTCTGAGCAGTTCACATTACATACAACACAAGCCAATCCTAACCTAGGGCCACATACATACAAGGGGGAGAGTGACTAGCCTACCAGGCACCCTTGTAGTGAGTCGTTGTTGTCTGCAGGAGCTCGTCCAATGACGTCCTCCTGGCACTGGTCTTTGTTGTTGCGACTTCCTGGCTGTTGCAACTCCTTCAGGCTTGGACCGAGGGCACGTCTGTGCATGCTCGCTGCCAGCCTCTGTCCAGTAGGCTCCGGCCTGCTGCGTCGCCCCACCTCCGTGCTTTTGCCGGCCCAGCCTCCTCTCATTTGCTTTGTCTCGTCAGCCGCCGCCATGTTGCTCCGCCGCCGCCGCTTACTGTTCATGCCGCCGCTACACTGCAAGGGACGGGTGCCCCCCCCCGCTCTAAGAGCAGGTACCCATTTGTCTATTTGCCCTTTAATGGGCTTTCAAGCCGCTGGGTGGGCGGGAGCTGGGACATAGGGCCGGTTGCTCACCCTGGCCGCGGTGGGGCTCGAACAGCCGAAGCTGTTCGGCCAGATGTCAATGCAGGCTTCACTTACCGCCTGCGCCACCGCTCCCCTAATGAACTGGTTTGTGGTTTGTGAACCCCAATGAACCATGAACCCCCACGAACCACCATTTTTTGGTTTGTGCCCATCCCTAGTGGAAACTCAAGAAAGTCCTTCGTGGTCGTGGCACCAAAACTCTGGAATTCCCTTCCTAGGCAAATTCATCTGTCTCCCTCTAGCATTGTTTTCTTCCAGTGGGTAAAGACTTTTTTAGGGGGGTTTTGGTGTTCCCTCACTAACTCTTATTAGCTTTCCTCCCTGTCTGTAGGTTTCTAGGTCTTTATATTATGTTTTCTTTAATTATTTTAAATATTTTATATATATTTGCATTTTAAATGCTTTCAAGTGTCTGAAATGTTTTAGTGGGCACCACCTTGTGGACCCTGAATTGGGTAGAAAGGCAGCATAGAAATGTTTTAAATAAAATAAAACACTCTCAGTTAATTAACAACACTCCCACTCCCATAATACAGAGGTCCCTGTCAAGCTGTTGGGCAGCAGATTCAGGACAGACAACAGTACACACGTCTTCAAGCAACATATTAAATCCTGGGTCAAAATGTCCTAATAACTGCTGCCTTAGTTGGCTTGAAAAGGGAATAAGATGACTTAATAAATTATAGGCCTATCAACTAATATTATATGAGCCATGATAACTGAATGAAATTCCCATGTTCAGAGGCTATGAAGGGTCTCCATACAAGCTGCTGGAGGAAGGAACAACAGGAAGGGGATGTTCCTTCATTCAGTTGAAGAGCCAGTGTGGTGTAGCGGTTAAGAGTGCTGGTTTAAAACCATTCACAAACCTCCTATTCTAGAGGAGTTCTCCTGATTCAGTGAGATTGCAAAAGGAATATTGCAGACAAAAATGTTCATGGATTGTAGCCAAATTACTTTTTATTTTGTGATTGGGCTGTTATGTATTTATGGCCTCAGAGAATGTAATGTAAAAAAAATACCCCATGACACCATGAGGGCTAGCATCGTGCAGTAGTTAAGAGTGGTGGACTATAATTTGGAGAACGGGGTTTTATTTCCCCCTGCTTCCCATGAAGCCTGCTGGGTGACCTTGGGCCAGTCACAGTTCTCTCAGACCTCTCGCAGCCCCACCTGCCTCACAGTGTGCCTGTTGTGGGGAGAGGAAGGGAAAGACAATTGTAAGCTGCTTTGTGACTTTTTAAGGTAGAGAAAATGAGGTATAAAACTTCTGCTTCTTCTCCTTCTCCTCCTCCTCCCAGATGCAACTGAGAGAAAAGGGTTGCAGGACTAGGTGCACCTCCTGGACTGTTCCAGCACAGCTTTTTAAGAAATATGTAAAGTACTGATTTTTCTTGTGCCCCATCAAGGGGACTGAAAATCTAAATCTCATCCTCAGAAACCATTTTGTCTTGGCCTCTGAGGCTGGTCATCTTCTCTAGTCATTCTTTCTAGCTTTTTGAAGGACATGGCTGTATGTCATTGCTCAGTGTATACAAGTTATTGATGGCCTTTGCCATATGCACTGTTCATTGTTTAAAAATAAACTTTAGGCAAACTTCTTGACAAATAAATCAACAACTTCCTTTTATACTTCTTGTTCCCTGAGTTCTCAAAAAATATTTTTGGATCTGGATTAGGTGACTCATAGTTGAATCTCAGTTTTGTTTTTTTAATAAAGTCAAGCTGGTCAAGGACAAGAAGTTTTCACCACCACCTTTATGTTTGGTTACACACCACTAGATGTTCAAGGACAAATACCTACAGGAAACAGGCTGCAGAGATGAAAGTCACTAGAAAATCATAGATAGTAGTCCACATTGTTGAGGGGGATAGAGCAACTTTGTATTCATAACTATGAAAACTTTTAATGTATCATACAGTATGTTTGATATGAGCAGGTCAAAATGAAAATCTTTTAAGTCCCACTGGTCTCAGTTTGAGAGAATTAAGCATGTGCTTAACTTTCTCACTGGAGGACAGTAAATTCGATGAATTATATAACCACCAATTTGTTTCTGCATGTTCCCCATGGTCAGGGCTGGCCCACTCACTAGGCGAACTAGACATTCGCCTAGAGCAGGCTGATCATCAGGGTGCCATACTGCACCCGCCCCCCCCCAAAAAAAGCCCCCCGCCCAAAGCCCTGTTCACAAAAGCCGGCATGACCTCTAGTACCCTGAAACCATCCTCCCTTGAGCGAAACGCCCTCCCGTGTGCTTCTTCTGTGGTGTGCACCTTTTGTGGGCTTCTGCCACCTCCGCCACTGCGGACAATGGGCTCTCACTCGCTTGAGGGAAGCTCCGGCGCGGACAGACCCAAAACTAGCTGGGGGGCCACTCAGCGCTCGGCTGTGGAAGGACGCCACGTGACTGCTCAGCAGCAGCCCGAGTCAAGAGCAAGGTAAGGGAGAGGCAGGGGTGCTGCGGTGGCATGGTGGTGGTCTCCAGGGCCGCGGCCGAAGGTGTGCCTCCCCCCACCCCCCCTGCCCGTTGCAACAAGGCAAGCCGCGCTCTGAGGAAAAGGGGGGCAGCACCCCCCCACCCCACCCTGGAGTGGAAGGAGGGAACGTGCAATAGATTAACTGGCATTAAAAACTAAATGGGAATAAATCACATTAAATTGGCAACTTTCGGACCGGGATTATTGCTCGCCGCTCCAATTACGTGCAAAGACAGAAGCGTCTGGTAATTAACATCTTTCATTAATGGCACGTTGTTTGATCAGCCGCCTGTCGCCGGCCGCGGCTCCTCCCCAACTGAAACTGGTGCACTTGTTCGCGTGCCCCTCACCTGCCCCACAAACACTCAACCGGGGCCCCCTTTCTGAACGCAGGCCCATTTCAGCAAAGCAGCATGCAGGGTCAGTGCTAAGCTGTGGAATCTTGTGAGCAAAAATTCTACTTTGTGAGGTATTGGCATTAAAGTTGTGAGCAAGTGACTTCATTGCTGCATACATTAGTTTGCTCTGGAGCCATCCCTTCCTGAGTCCCCCCCCTTCTTCCTTCCGCCCGCAGCCCAACCAGGGTGGGAATGGGCGGCTCCCTCATCCACCTGACCCCTGCAGACCTTGACCCATGCCTTCAGCCAACAGGCTGGGCGCCCCCCGGGCAGCCGCCCGCCCTGCCATGCCTGTCCTTTCCACCCGGCGGTGGCTGCTGCTGCTCCTGGCGGCGCTGGGGGCCTCCCGGGAAAGCCAGGTGAGTTGGGCAGGGGGGATGACTTGGCCCGCAGCTGCCACCCCCCCAGCTTGCAAAGGGCCTCTGAGCACGTGCAGAGCACTTCCTGCCGAGCCGATGGGGAGGCGGAGGGCAAAGGAGCTGGGGAGGGGCTCGTGGAGGGCAGGTTCGTGAGCCCCGGAAGAAGGCGAGAGGAGCAGTCTCCCCTCAAGGGGTGCAGATAAGAGCCCCCCTCCCTGGCTGCAGACTCCTGTGCCTCCCTCCACCCCCCTTTTGCAGATGAAAGTGGCACACTCTGCGCCAAGGGAGGGCTTTCGCCCGTGGAACCTTCCGCCACAAGAAGAGCCGGGTTGCTTGGAGGCACCCCCTCCTCTCCAACTGGAAGGCCTGCCTCAAGGGCCACTCCCCGGCCTCCCTCCCTCCCTGCTTCTTTTGCTCTGGGCGGATGAAAATAAAGAGGAAACCTCTGGCCGAGTCGAGAACTCTTATTTTTTAAACACTCGGTGGGATCAAGGTCCGCGTCAGGAGGGAGCTGCTGTGAGGATTAAACAGAGGAGGGAAAACAGCAGGGAACTCACAGGAGGGATCCAGGCCCCCTGGTCTAATTGACCTGTCCTTGCCGGGTTAGGGACCCCACAGGGCAGCCTCGGAGGGGGGGGGCACCACAAGCTAGCCTCACCTAGTGCACAGAAAACCTCGGGCTGGCCCTGCCCATTGTATAACATTTTTACAAAGTAACAGCCCTGACCGGTGCTCATTCAACATAGATTACACATTAAAAATATGTGTATGAATATTTGGGGATATATGCCTGCCATTGTACCAATCTTGTGCTGCAATCCTAAAGAAACTTTCTTGGGAGTCAGTCCCATTAAATAGAATGAGATTTTTCTCTCTGAGTTTAACTCTGCTTTGTGGGCCACCTCACAATACATGCCTTCACCATCTGTGCCAATCATGCCTATGTTACAGCTGCACTAGGCTTTGCTGGAGTCTCTTTTGATGGCCCCAGCTTCACATAGGCTGGCCATTTGACAACGTTGTTACTGTGCTGTGTACCAATAAGAGTTTCAGCCCACATTTGTTGGGCTTCTTGCTGGCCTGAGCTTGTGGCATGGATCCTAAGCTGAAGAGAGACTTGCCCTGACATGCCTGCCAACATAAAGGCTGCCTGGGGATATCCCCAGAGAGCAATCCAGCCAGCTGCACTTAAGATACCAAAGAAACGTTTGACACTCCCAAGCAGACAAACAAACACACTGTAGGCCACAAGGGCTTGATGTAGGCATCTTGGTCCCTCTTGAAAGGACGTTGCCAACCTCCAGGGGGTTAGGGTTAGGGTTTACATTGTTTGACTTATGCATGGGTAAATTCAAGAGCTGTGGTTCCAGAAAAAATTATGCCTGAAGAAGATTTGTTCGAAACATGCAGGTTATGCCTGGGGGGCGTGTTGCTAGGCCTGCTTGCTAGCTGAATCACCTCATGGGAAAATACATCTACTAGGCTTGCTTGCTAAGCTGAATCATCACAGTGAGAAATACAAGCTGCCTGCTAGCTTTGCCTGATGGATCATCACTTGGGAAATGTACAATAGGTTGCTGCATTGTTCGGTGCAAATAACTGTACGTTGGTATCTATCCTCCATCAGGAAGAAGACAGTTGGACTCTTCATGTTATATAACTTAGTTTGAAAGTGTTTGAAATGTGATGTTGCAGTTTGAGAGTTTACAATACACCGGAGTTGATGTTGTGTATAAAAAGCAAATATACTTAGCTATAAGTGCATGTGAGTATTGTGTTTATTATTTCAACACGGTGTTTTCTGTGTTTGTCTAACTTAGCCGTGTTGCCTGTGTGCTTGTTGTTGAACCTCCAGGGGGTGGCTGGAGATCTCCCAGAATGATGGCTCTTCTCCAGACAACAGAGATCTGTCCCCCTGGAGAAAATGGCTGGGAGGTGGACTGTATGGCATCGTACCCAGGTGAGGTCCCTCCCCTCCACAAACCCCGCCCTCCCCAAGCTCTATCCTCCAAATCTCCAGGTATTTCCCAGCCCAGAGCTGGCAACCCTAGACTACCCCTCTATTGCCCTTTCCCTCCACTGTTGACCCCCACACCTGGCATGCTTCCTGAATCTCTTCCATGGTAGCTTTCTAGGCATTTTGAAAATCAGATAATTGCTTTTCAGTCTTGTGACAAAAGGCTTTGTAACAGTTTGCAGCACTTGAGGAGAGACTCCCTCCCTCCCGTGCACCTGACCAGTTTTCCCTTGTTCAAATTCATCCCAGTTTTCAGAGCCCAAGGTCTGCTTTAGGCAAGCCTGGCTTTACTGCTTCCACAGACTATTGAGACATATACAAGAGAGCCCATCAAGGTACTGCTTGGAGCTTGTTTGTCACTGCGAGCAGCTGCAGCGGGGGATTCTGGGAAACCAGGGCCTTCCTTTGCTTTGTAGTCTCCACTGGACGTCAGGATTGGCAGAAGCCACACTGAAGCATGTAAGCGAGAACGAGCACTGCAATATTAGCCCAGGACTCTTCTGTTCTTCTTTATGAGGTCAAGAGCCAGGTCAGCAAAGAGATTAAAAGCAACCCACCTATGTAATATTCCCTTCACATTACTCAAAGGACTCTGTTTCTGCAGGTTGAATTGTGAAATGGCGGCATCTGTCAGGGGTTACAATGGCATTGGCTTCTGTGAGCGTTGGGGCAGCAATGCTTCGCTGAACAACGGCAATAGCTTTCCTTTCTGAGCATTGTCACCAGTACATTAGTCAATTGTGTTGTCGAAGTACAGCCACTGACCTCTCATGGTTTTCTTCTTGCAACGAGAAAAGCATCTGGGCCGTATAACCACCAGGGGAAAATGAACTAATTTTGTGACTGAGCTGTTTTGTATTTTTGACCTCCAACAATGTAGAAGAAGAGTAGGTTTTTACACCCTGCTTTTCTCTACCCTAAGGAGTCTCAAAATGGCTTACAAGTGCCTTTCTTTCTTCCCCCACAACAAACACCTTGTGAGGTTGGTGGGGCTGAGAGAGTTTTGAGAGAACTGTGACTGGCCCAAGGTCACCCAGCAGACTTCATTTGGAGGAGTGGGGAATCAAACCCTGTTCTCCAGATTAGAGTCCATCTCTCTTAACTACTATACTACACTGGCTCTCAATGTAATGTATTGGGGTAAAAATACCCCATGAGATTTCCCCCCCCCCTCAGAAACCAGTGATCCAGAGAAGCATTACTTAGGCTTTTGGAGAGATAAAGTCCCACCACTGGGTGCTTGGAACAAGCTCTGCGAGATATGAAACACACTGATATGAAGCACATTGTGGGACATCTGACTATCCTGCAATATGCTGGAATTTGTCTTGGGACAGTGAACACACCCCAGATACAATCTGTGCAAGACTCTTCGGAAAGTTGTCATTTGCTTTTAAATCTAGTACCACAGTAAACCCTTTTGACCTGTGAAATAAATAAATAGGGCCTAGCCTCCTCCCTGAAGTTGAAGAAAATTAATGAAAGTTTTCTATCATGATGAATTTTGGCTGGTTCGTGGTTTGTGAAGTTCGTGGCAGGTCAGCCAGCATAAATATTCCATGAATGTTCCATCTGTTCGTGGCAGTTCATGAATGGATACCTTCACTCAATCTAAATGTTTACAAAACTTCAAAGCAATGGGGGGGCCGAACTTGAAGAGCATGTACAGGAGCATCCGGGGAAGGTCCCCTGTGACTTTGATGTCTCTAGCTTGCAAATGATCCATTCTATACACTTCTGAATCTTCTGAACCTGCGACTGTCATTTTGACAGGCACAGATTCAGGAGTGTATAGAATGGATCCTGTGTAGGTTCAGGAGGTTTGAGCACAGGTGCAAGCTAGAGACACCAAATTTGTTGGGGATCTCCAGCTGATTCTCCTCTACCTGACCTCCAAGTCTGGTGAGGAATGGATTTATGGGGTCTGAGTTACTGCCCCCCAAAGAATGTGCCCCCAGGAAAATGCTTTCAGGGGAAATGAAAGGCGGTACATCCAATCCTCACCAAACTTGAGAAGAGAAGAGTTAGTTGGGGACCCCCTGAGAGTTTGGTGTTTCTAGCATGCCAGGGGTGGCTGTTCTACCGAGTCACAAACCAAAGTGGTTTGTTTAGCCCCTAAAAGTTTGTGATGGTTTGAGCTTTGAGAACCAGGCACGCCACAAACCACAAACCAAACTGCATTTTCTCAGTTCATACCCATCCCTATTCCGTGGATACCTTCTTTGTATCCATGGCTGTGATACTAAACTTTGCATGAAGCACTGCATGAAAGACCAAAATCAGGCTTAGGGGAAGGGGGGGGGAACCCTCAGCCTCTCTATATATTACACAATAAAATATAATGGTGCCAAAGGAAGCATTAGAAGTCGTTGAAGAGGCTGTAATACATCCTCTTTACACTCCTCTCCATGTTACTTGACATCTCTGAATCTTAGCAAAGAAGGTTATTGACATGAGGGTAATTACTCCACTTGTTTGTTTTTGATCTGGCAAGCATAGTAAATTGCATCTCTCTCTCTGTGTTAAAGACAGCAGACTGCTAAACCCTGCCATTCATAAACCTCCTATCCTAGAGGAGTTCCCCTGATTCAGTGAGATGGTGGAAGGAATATTGCGGGCAAAAATGTTCATGGATTGCAGCTAACTTACTTTTTATTTTGTGATTGGGCTGTTTTGTATGTTTGACTTCAGACAATGAAGTGCAGTGGGGTAAAAAAAACAAACCAAAAACCATGCCACCACGAGAGCCAGCATGGTGTGGTGGTAAAGAGTAGCAGACTCTAAGCTAGAGAACGGGGTTTGATTCCCCACTTCTCCACATGAAGCCTGCTGGGTGACCTTGGGCCAGTCACAGTTCCCTCTCAGCCACATGTATGCTTGTTGTGGGGAGAGGCAGGAAAGGCAATGGTAAGCTGCTTTGAGACTCCCCAGAATAGAAAAAAGTGGGGTACGAACAACTCTTCTTCTTCATCTTCATTATTTTGTAGCCTGTGGAACTGGCCCTGTATCTTGTAGGTATATTAGACACCCCAATCCCACTGAGAAATAAACCCCACTGACATTCAAGCAAGCACACTGAGAATCAAAGCAGTGCTTGCCTGATCTCATGGATACCTATTTGGAAGGATGTCCTGGGGCTTACTCTCAGGTAAGTGTGCAAAGGAGTGTCGCCTTCACCTCACTGCTGTCTGAAAAGTATACATCTAGTAGGGGGAGACATAAACCAGTACATTCCTGCAAATGACTTTTAAGTTGTTTCCATCCAATAAATGACTGAAATGGATACTTCTTACTGTCAAACCCTAAAGGGAGACTAAAAAGCTAAGGGATGGGAAGATGCTTAGTTCCTTTTCATCTTCTCCTGCAGTCTTTCAGAATTAAGACCTGATTCGGGGGGGGGGGGATAGGCTTTTTGAACCCCAGTTTGGTGTAATGGTTAAGTGTGCGGACTCTAACCAGGGAGAACCGGGTTTGATTCCCCACTCCTCCACTTGCACCTGCTGATGTGACCTTGGGTCAGTCACAAGCTCTGGCACAGCTGTCCTTGAAAAAGAGCAGTTTGTGTCAGAGTTCTCTTAGCCCCACCTACCTCACAGGGTTTCTGTTGTGGGGAGGGGAAGAGAAAGGAGTTTGTAAGCCGCTCTGAGACCCCTTCGGGTAGTGAAGGGTGGGGTATAAATCCAATCTCTTCTTCTTCTTCTTCAAATAAGAGCTTGTATCAGTCTTCCAATGCAAAGGTGATAGATTCAGGTGGGTCTGAAGCAGCAGAACAAAGCTGAAATCCAGTGGCACCTTTAAAAGCCATTCAAGAGGGCAATGTGTATACACAAAAGCTTATACCTCAAATGAAACTTTGTTGGTTTTAAAAGTGCCACTGGACTCTAGCCTTGTTGTAAAGCAAAGTGAGTAATCCAAGTTGCATTATGCCTATGGTTACAGGGAAGCTTTTTGGTCGTGTATTCCAATAAGGACCTCCCTCTCCTGTTGTGTGTGTGTTAAGTACCGTAAAGTCACTTCTGACTTATGGCAACCCTATGAATTGATGCCTCCCAAACATCCTCAACAGCCTTGCCCAGACCTTGCAAACTGAGGGCTGTGGCTTCCTTAGCTGAATCAATACATCCAATGTTGGGTCTTCCTCTTTTCCTGCTGCCTTCAACGTTCCCTACCATTATTGTCTTTTCCAGTGACTCCTGTCTTCTCATGATGTGACCAAGGTGTGATAACCTCAGTTGAGTCACCTTAGCTTCCAGAGAGAGTTCAGGCTTGATTTGATCTAGAACCCACTTGTCTTTTTGGCAGATCACGGTATCCTTAAAACTCCCCTCCAACACCACATTTCAAAGGAATCTACTTTCCTCTTGTCAACTTTCTTCATTGTCCAGCTTTCACACCCATACACAATAATGGGGAATACAATAGCATGAATTATTTTGATCTTTGTTGCCTGCGACACCTACGGATATTTTCTAGCTCCTTCATGACTGCCCTCCCCAAGTCTCAATCTCTTTCCAATTTCTTGGGCGCAGCCTCCCTTTTGGTTCATGATGGAGCCTCCCCTGTTGCCCTTTCTCTTTTCTAGATCTTGTTTTTTTCAACTGGTCGGACTTTAAGAACACCCGATTGGCTTTTCCCCAGGGCCACTTTGATGGCTTTCATTCATATGGGACTGTGGCCAGTCTCAGTGAAATTTTGTTGAATCTATAAAAAGCTCAGAAAAGCCTGCCAGGCATCCCAAAGCCATTGATTTTTAAACATTTATTTGTATACATCCATAAAGCAGACCTCTCTTGCTCTATGGGGAGGGGACATTCATCTGGGATTGCTGGCAATATTTATATGATCTCTCCACTGTTTGGACACACAAAGGTGACTGTAAGCCCTGAGTGTTCAGACTTCGGTTGAAAATGTGGAGTCTCTCTCAAGTTTCCGAGATTTGAGTCCATCAGCCTCTTAAAAGAGTAGCAAGATTTCCCGGGTATAAGCTCCCAGAAATAAGCAGGTATGGATCTCCATCCCTGCTTTCAGAGGGCAGCCATGTCGATCTGTAGTAGAACAAGCTAGATTCGAGTCCAATGGTACCTTAGACCCCAACGTGATTTTTTGGGGGTATAAGCTTTCCGTAGTCAAAGTTCCTTTCATCAGATACATTCCTACTTGTAGCTGATGAAGGCAGCTTTACCAGGGAAATCTTGTTTATTTGCCTTATTTATCGTCCACCTTTCTCACTGGGGCTCAAGGCGGATTACACAAAGTGAGTCAATACAATCAACGGGATGGAACATTCAAGACAATGCAATAGGATCTGGGTTGTCAGGCCCAAATCCACAGGGAGCATTTGAGGGCAACGCCCCCATCAAAATAAGGGCCCCCCCATCCCTCCCCTTGCTTTGATTGGTGCCCACTGACTCTAAGGGGAGTGCAGCAGCAAGAGGCAGATTCCCTGATGCACTAGCACTGCGGGCTCTCTCACCACCTCTGCTGAGGAAAGGAGAGATTTCTGATTGGCTTGGCTTCCACGGTAGGTTTCTAGACGGGGGAGGGGAATTAGCCTGGCCTGCCCATGTCTGGGCTTGTCCTTTAAAGAGATTTTATCTTATTTTTTGTGATGTTGGAAGTGACATCATCCCCCCCCCCCCGAAAATTTTCTGGCTATGGGCCTGCGGGATTGTAGAACGAACCAGAAATGCTTAAGATGGAACTGAAACAAAGCGTAAGTTTGGTGTAAGCCAGTTTGGTGTAGTGGTTAGGAGCGTGGACTCTAATTTGGGAGAAGCGGGTTTGATTCCTCTGCATGCAGCTGTTGGCATGACCTTGGGTCAGTCATAAGCTCTTTCAGAGCTGTTCTCTCAAGGGCAGTTCTAGAGAGAGCTCTCTCAGCCCCACCTACCTTGCAGGGTGTCTGTGGTGGGGAGGGGATGGAAAAGGAGATTGTAAACCCTCTGAGACTCCGAATGAAGGGCGGGGTATGAACCCCATCTCTTCTTAAACATGACACAAATCTTGCTCCTCTACTGAGGATCAGGGTTGGCTACCGGAGACCATCCTCATTTCCAGACCTTCATCAGCCCAGGTTTGGCTGGGCCAGCATTCACACGTGACTGTGGGCGTCCACCCCGTCGCAGGCATTCCCGCCTAGCACGTTCTCTCAGGGGCGGGATTCCAATTCCAGCAGCACGGATGGGGCATGTGGCCAGATTCCGGATAGGCCTGGCTCCAGACTCCCCCAAAGCTCGGGACCCTCCCGGGGAGGCTGCTTTTCCCCGCTGACTAACGCCGTCGCCTCTCTCTCCTCGCTGGGAAAAAAAGTTCTCTTCCCATTCTCGGCTCCCCGCTGCCTGCCAAGCGCGTCCCCCGCCCTTCTCTCTTGCCAGAGCTGCGGGGCACCCAGGTGGGCTCGCCTCGCCGAGCAGCCCTCGTCGGCGGCGGGGGTGGGGAGTCAACCTGGGCAGGTGTGAGGAGGAGGAGGCCGCTCAGCCCGTGCCGATCGCTGGGTGGGTGTGGGGGGGGGATGTCGCTTTAAGACATGTGATCCTCGGCGCCGCAAGGCAAGAGACGAGTGGTACTTAACGGCGCTGGGCGAGCCGGGCGGCGCTTTCCTTTCCTCCCTCCGCGCGTCTGCGTTGGACTCCGAGCGGCGCGCTTTCGCCAGCCCGCGATCCTCCTCCACTTAAGCCGCCTCCCGGGCTGCCATCGCCGCCGAGACGATGGGAAGGGGACCATGACCGGCTCGGCAGCCCTCGACGCGGGGCGACTTTTCTGACGGCCCCGGCGTGGATCTGTCTGCCTGAGTCTGGGAATAGGATTGCTAGCGACCGAAGGGGAAGAAGACGGGAATCTCTCTCTTTCTCTCTGTGTCTCTGTGGGGGTTCCCCTACCTTAAAGCGAAGCGATCCAGCTCGAGAAGATTACCGGAGAAGGCTGCTTGCTCTCCCCCCCCCCCCCACCCCCAGTGCAGATGGATTTGCAAAAGTGTTAAAAGCTTTCCAATGAACGCGACCAGAGCCCTCTGCTTGGGGTTGGATTACTCAGGTAAGGAGCTCGGAGATGCGCTAAGGCAGCCTCGGAGGAGACCCGGCTTCTTCTTTGGGATCCAGAGATCATCATCGGGGTTTCCCCCCCCTCCCGACAGGAAAGGCGTGGAGGAGTTGACCGGGTGGGGCACGAAGGGTCCAGAAAGACCCCCGTTCACAAACCCCGGGGGGACAAGCCAGCGAGGAGGGCGGCGGTGAGCCCCCAAATACATGCAAATGAAACTGCTTGAAGATGGATCGTGGGGAGACCGGGGGGGGGGTGCGAGGAGGGCGGCGGTGAGCCCCCAAATACATGCAAATGAAACTGCTTGAAGATGGATCGTGGGGAGACCGGGGGGGGGGGGAGGCGCTGGGAAGTTTCTGCGGCTGGCTGGCTTGTGGCTTTTTGAAAAGTTCAGGTGAAACCGGGACACTCCAAATACCAAGCCTTCTCTTCCCTTTTAACCTTTCTAGGGCGCGAATGCCAGAAATAGAAAGGCGCGAGAGAGGGAGATGGGATGCACCTGGCGGCGAGGTGCCTTAACTCGAGGAAGGGAGTGCTTCGTTGATGTTGCCTTTGTGTGTGTGTGGCTGAGGCTTGGGGAAACAAAAAGGAGGGCGGGAAGGAGGGCGGGCGGGCGAGCGAGGGGTATACCGTTGCAAAAGTCAACCGCAGGGAGGGAAACTATTTATACGCGCTAAGTACTTCGGGGACACCCGAGCAGGGCTCGCAAGGCGCCTCCCCCGCGGCTGCAAATTACGGCTTGCTGCTCGGCAGCTCGTGACGTCTCTCCGGTCGAGTTGCAAAAAGTTCTGCTCGATGCACCTTCCGCCCCCCCGCAGACAAAGATCCGCCCTCGGATTCTGTCGCTGCAACCCCCAGAGCTGTCGTCTGTGCTTTCGCACTAGATCAAGATCCGGTAGCCCTGTTTGTCTGTAGCGGCAGACAAGAGCAAGAGCTCCAGTAGCACCTTTGAAGACTAACAAAATTGGTGGCAAGGGGATGAGCCTTCGGCAGTCACGGCTGACTACTGCAGATCCCGATTTTGTTCAGTCTTCAAGGTGCTACTGGACTCTTCCTCTTCTCTATAGACGCTGGCCGGCAGCTATCGGTCTAACCGGGGTGATTTCGCCATTTGCACGCCTTGGCGAGGAAGTCGAAGCCCCACCCCACACAGTCTCCAAATGAGAGAGGAAATTGTGTGTGTGTTTAAAACCCGGGAAGAAAAGAGATCCAGTGGAGCTGGTCTTCCTTCTTCCGAGAGAAGCCCGGTTGGGGTCCCGCTGATTGGATTAGGAGAGAGCCAATGCCATCTTGTCATTGGCTGGCGGAGAAGTGTGCCTGAAGTTTGATTAATTGGGCAGCGTGAAATGGGCTGTTCAAAAAGAGGGGGAGGGGGACGGGACGGGGGGGGGGAGTACAGTCGGCCAGCCCTTGGAAATCTGGCCATCCTTGCAGGGCTTTGGGGAGAGACGGTTCAGCTTATGAAGTCAAATGGGGAGGGGGGAGGATACATTAAACAAATCTGAGCTGCAATAAATCGAAGGGAAGGGGAACATGCAGCTCTGGAGGGGTATTTGAGCAGGGATGGAAATCAGACCTGGCAGAGAGAGCGCGTGAGAGAACACTGGCTCTTGCTTTTTGTACCCCAGGAGCCCTTTTCATTTTGGACAGCCTCTGCCTTCACAAAAGATCTCTCTCACACACCGCCCACTATTACCTGTGAAATTCGATCTGACAAGTCTTCCTTAGACAAGCCTGGAACGATGCAAAGGAAGCGGATTTATTTTTATTTTTTTAATCTGGGGGAACTGCAGGAACAGAATTCTGAGAAACAATTACTTTGCTTAGCAGACAGCCTTGTGATTAAAAATTAATGGCCTCTGACGTTCAAAACAAATGCAGTCCCTGCTGGAGGAGACGGTGGTAGACTCTCTGGGTCCTGGGGAAAGGGAAGAGCCGGCTTCAAAGGGCTCTCGGCACTTAAGGGCAAGTTTGCAGTTTGGCAGCCCCACTTTGGGAAGTTCTGCTCTGACCCACCTATCGACCTCTCTTTCTGTTCCACATATCCCATAAGGTTGCCATGAAACCGTTCGAGACAAAAGATGCTCCCCGTCTCCTTGTGCTACAGGACAGCAGAATGCTGTCAAAGAAGAACGGCCTGGGAGACCCTTCCTCCCCCCATGCCCGGTATTGATGCCAGGGTTATTCCATTCTGCAGGCCAGCAAATAGAAGGGCATCCTTTTAAAAGATTTTGCCTGCGAGTCCTCAGGAAGCTGTTATCTCTCTGATTCGCTCCAATCAGAATGAAACATAACTGTGCTTCAGATGCTACAATGTTTAGCTCTATGCGCGCTCCATGAAAGTGGTAATTAAAAGGACAAAAATGGAACTTGGATTTTTCTGTCAGGGAGCCTTTTTTTTGGCACTTTGAAGACTAATATATTCTGACGAGCTCACGGAGGCTCAGACCTGCTTCAGCGGCCCCTTGGCTTCTATTAACCCCAAGCTTCTTTTATAACCAGAGTTTCATTTGAGCCCCTGAATTATTAAAAGTTAATCTTTAGAACCAGACGTCTTCCCTACCTCCTTTCGGATGGGATCTTTTATAGTCTTCGGGAAACTGCAGCTCAGGGTAAGGGGTAGGAAAGAAAGGGCTGGGGGAGGAGGGAGACTCACTACGGACTGGTTCCAATGTGGTTTCAGATGTAGTTCAGCCTCTGAACGGAGGCTGCCTCTGAGTTTGTGGATGCTAATTGTTGCCCCCCCTCCTGTTTCCCCGTAGAGAATGGCCATGGTTTCTGCAATGTCCTGGGTCCTGTATTTGTGGATAAGTGCCTGTGCCGTCCTGCTCTGCCAGGGGTCCTTTCACCATACTTTCCAGCAGCATCACCTGCACAGACCAGGTAGGACCAATCACTTGGGGGGGGGGGGACACTGCCCATGGCAGCCACTTGGGAAGCTTGCCTGCTTTGGAACAGAGGTGCATAGTTACACACAGATCTGCACCGATGTGTTATGGATAAGTCTGGTTTATGTGCGAAGTTCTATGAGTTGCTTTCTGCTGAGACATGTAATCAACTGGCTGTCTGCCATCCTGGTGTGGAAATATGCTTCTTGTTTTGGGGGTGTTGTTGTAGTGTGTGCTTTCAGCTGTTGGGTTTCCCCCCCCCGAATCACACAGGAGTGCCACCCTAGGAAATCCATTTAGATTATAGTTTAGTCTTTCTCTTACTTCTGTGCTTGTGTGAGTGCTAAGAGAAAAAGGCTTCTTTCCTACTGTGGAGAAATCATCAGATTAGGACCCCCTTTTATTTCAGATAAAAGGTTCCAGATGAAAAGATTTAGTACTTGCAAGTGGTTATGCCATGTTCTTGCATTAGGGGAGCAAAAAAGGGAATGTGGAGAGAGAGAGAGTATTTTCTCTAATATTTGAGGAAGCAAAAGGGGCTCACCAAAGCGAGCTGCCCTTCCAGCAGACCTCTCGTTCAAGTGTTGTTAGCTACCTGTATATTTTGTCTACAGAATTAGTGTGATGTGTATAGACAGCAGTGATATTGTGCATGTAATTGGTCTGAGATTGTCATTTGTGGCCATTGTGGGTGATCAGGTGAACAATATTTTCAGTGATAAGTTGTACAGTATGATGCTTGGCAAATGAATGTGCAAAAAGGATTTTGTGTGTGTGTATGTTTTGGTAATAGAAATTGATTAAGGTAAAACTGAGTCTAAGACATTTAATTACATTGCCATTCCTCAAGTGGAAACCAGCAAGGTAACATTTCATGACTCGTTTGGAACTTGCTCCCTGGGTTCCCTCTCAAGGAAGTGATCAGTGCACTGGAGGCACTCCAGAAGGGTAAATGGAGGAGAGGGCTACCGCCAAAGCAACTAGAGTCTGGTGGCACCTTCAAGATGTGCATAATTTAATGCAGCACAAGTCTGGTGAGCCAAAGGCTGATGCACCAGG
>NW_015159729.1:436191-450008 GCF_001447785.1 Gekko japonicus | reverse complement strand
TCAACAGCTTGTAAAATGGATTTAAACTCGGCAGAAGGCTGCAGACTGCTCTCTTTGCTCAGGAAAAGGAAATACTCCATCCTGGTATCTTTCCCCCCCTTTTGTTAAGAGTTTCAAAGGTGACAAATACTGACTTTTAAAAAAATATATATTCTTAAATGCTGTCTAAATCTGTAATGGTGGATTGATAAAACCATGGGATTATATGATCAAATCTTTGAGAGTACCACTACAACTCCAAAAGATAGAGCATTCAATGTCTAGTCTGTGTTGGATATAATAGGAATGATCGAAAGGCCCCGTTTCCCCCCTAGTTGTTCTCTAGGCCAGAAAGGAACAGCTTAAGAACCACCTGACTATGTGTGATCCAGTTGCACGTTTTGATTTGTCACAAAGCGTACGGAATGGTGATTGAAAAGGATCCTGTAGAAATGAGGCTCTGAGAACTTTTCATGGGTGAGCCACGGAGCACAGCTGTGCTCGTAGCATATTGTTACATATCCCGTCAGTGCTTATGGAGGAAAAGATCCTGGTGGATTGCAGTCTGTGCCACATAACCACGAGTCTCAAACTTTGATTTCTCATGTCTCTCTTCTTCCTTCACTATCTTGTCATGTAAGTAGGCAGGAGACAGAACACCCCATTTGGATGCCTTCCTTTGGGAGTCATCTCTGGCAGCAGTAGAAGCACCAATAACAAGAGAATGGGACTAGGCTTGCCGGTCGGTTGTAGGATGGCAGCCAGTGATGGCACGGTGAATAAACAAGCCACAAAATAAATAAATAGTCCAAAGGGAAATGTCATCTCATTTTTGCACAATCAGTGGAAACAAGTGACATGATGAGAAAAAATGAGGGATAGACGTTCCGGTGCTTTGCAGCGTTTGCCTAAGCTTGAAAAATCGGCTCCTTTATGAAGCTCGAAGAGGGAGACGCTGGGCGCATACCAAGTATTGAGGAAATGGGAAATATGACAAATCTTTCACGGGGCTGCGATACAGGCAGAGTGAAGGTTTTACAGCTGCCTCATCACCTGCTTAGGAACGGCAGAGCTCTCTTGTGAGACTTTCGCAGGCAGCCAGCTTGCACCCCTACATGAGTAAGATTGATGGTGTTCTCATCCCAGGCAGCCAATTTCCCTCTCTCAAGAAATAATCCTCCACCTTGACAGATATGTGGCATCTGATGGGGATGCTCACCATGGAGTCAGGTGTTTCCACATCTGGATAGGACAAGACAGTGAGGGTCCTTCAGGAAGACACAGTTAGTGGTTTTTAGAAGATTTCTCCTGTCATAATATGAAAAACAGCCTGAATGCGTGATCTGATTTGGGATTGCAAGAAGTGGTTGAATGTAAGAGACCTGAAAGTGTGTTAATGAAGAAAGTGAACTGATTTGAGTGTCTTCACTGATGGTCCCCAAGCGATTGCTATTTTTCATAGTTATATTATTCACTTCAAGTTTACCACTTTGAGTTAGCCATTGTTTAAGAAAGACTAAAAATGCAGCATCAAAGGCAAAAAAAAAAAGAATTTAGAAAGAGGAAGATGACTGATGCATAATTGTAGTACTTTAATACTTCTGTATTGGAAGGCTTTTTAAAAAAAGGTTAAACACTGTTGTACTTAACAGCCTACCTAGCATAATTCCACCCTAACCATTATAATTTCCCACCCCCAACATTGGATGGCTATCCATAATCATAGGTGAGGTCCTTAATTTGTAAGAGACAAGAAGTTCTCCAAACAATAAAAAAAAATCCTCAATAATGGAGCTTCTGTAGATTAGGGTAGTAAAAGAAAACAGGGTCCACTCTGTCATTTGCCTCCTTGACTTGATAAATAAAAGACCTTCTTTAAAGACCAGCATTTTTCAAAATATCACATGATTTGGGGTTTTTAACGTGTCGCTCTAGAATGTAATTTTAAATGGAGCTGTGTGAAGAAATGGTTTCTTTAACTGGACGGTTAGTGTGAAGATTTTGTAACGAAGGACAAGGCCAAATGGTAAGCCCTTCAATGTTTTCATTAGATTTGTATGTCTACGGATGGGCTGGGGGGGGGGGACGACTGAGGTGCTAGAAAATGCTACATGGTCACTGCTAGGGTTGCCATCCTCCTGGTGGATCCTGGAGATCTCCAGGAATTACAGCTGATCTCCAGCTGACAGAGCCGTTCCCTTGGAGAAATGGCTGCTCTGGTGGGTGGGCTATGGAACTGCATCCCTGCTGAGCTCCAAATCCCACCCTCCCCAGGCACCGCCTCCCAGATCTCTGGGAATTTCCTAACCCAGGGCTGGCAACCCTAGCGGCTCACATCACTGAGACATAAGGATCTGCATGTTTCTACATCCATTAATCCCCAGTGTGGGATGTGATCTTGTTTTCCCTCACTTCTCTCTGGTTCATGCCTAGCCCAAGTGATCCAAATGCAGAAACTTCTTTCCAGTTATGGACTGCTTCCACCGAATTAGAGCAAAAAACTTTACTTGAGTTTGTTGGAGAGAGACTGTGGCACCATCGTTAGACACTGATTGTTTCCCACACACCTTTTCTGCATCTGTAATACGAATCTGTCATCTACCATCATTATTAAAGTGTCTGGGAGTTACCAGTGTGTGCTGACCCGAAAAAGGGTAACATGTTTTGATCCTTGTGTTATTTGCTCCCTTGTTCTCCACTTAGCTGTGATGCTTCCCCTTGCTTTTGCACACCCGTGCTGTTTATGAATCACATTAATAAGTAAGTACTGCGAAAGATTATGTAAACAATAAAGGACAATTGACAAGAGTGACACAAAAGGCAAAATCCCTTCCCAAGCATCCTGACAACAACCAATTACTGGAATGTCATGCCATGTGTGCTGACATCAGAAAATTGGATCATGGCTCTTGCTTTCATTCGCTTCCTGTCAGAAACTGGATGTGGACTTGCAGACACTTCATCTTCTGTTCTTTGTGAACCAGCGTTGATGATAAGTCCACCAGCATTGATAATAAATCCACCAATGGAGATGCTGTGGTCAAGGTTATCCACATGAAATGACTGGTCATCTGGGAGAGGTTATTAGTAGCCACAACTAACCACAATTAGTTCATTTACAAGCTCGGTGTAAGCCACTGGTCCCCAAACCTGATCCTATGGATAGTTCTGGACAGGGCTTTTTTTCCTGGGGGAATGCGCTGGAACAGAGTTCCGGAACATCTTCGACATTTTTTAAAAAAAACTTTTAAAAGTTCATGAGTTTTCAGTATACAGATTGAAAACTTTATTTCCCTCTTGAGAGTTCCGGCCCCTTTGTTTCAAAAATGGAGGGCCGCACAAACTATTTGTTATGAGGGGCATTCCTCAAGGGAGGGAGAAATTTCTCATATATTCGAGCTTACATGGAGGGGTGTTGGAATCTTTTCTTGCCCCCTTCCCCCTACCTGTTTTTAAATAAAGGTTTGGTTGAAAAGAATTTAGAGGGGGAATGGAAGATTTTAGTTTGGGAAGGAGGCCAAGAAAACAACTTTCAAGTAACGATGTAGTTGTCTCAACGTACTAATGTTTATCCAAGCGAAATAAGTTGGAGTGTGTGGCCTTAGCTACGATCTGTAAGTAGCTACGATCTGTAAGTCATCATGAGATCAGGGCCTCTTACAGAGGAAACCAATTGAAGCCAATACTTTGGGGGCCTGCAAGCTTGTATACTGTGCTTGGGGCATCTGTGTGAGAGAAAAGGTAGCAGATTCTGGGTGGGTTGGCTGAGTCGACTTTGTTGGGACTGGCGGGGAGAGTACACCTTTTATTCTCTTCTGGCTCTTCACATATTGATCTTTCACTGCTCATAGTGAGGCTCCCTCTTCCTTCTTTTCTGCTGGCTGTGGATTTGTTGTGGAAAAGTAGTTTCAAGCAAATGCACATTCCCATTCAGGACAAACAGAGCTCAGGTGCTTGATGTGCCGGTGCCTCGACTTAATGGGTGGCGGCTAGGGCGCTCTCCTGTCACCAGTCCCCTCAGCACCGTCATGATCCGTTCATCCTTCCAGTGTCTTTAGCACAACTCAAAGGCTGATGAAGGGGTGGTGAGGCAAGACAAGAGAAGATGGGGAGTAGAGATCAGGGAAGTGAAGAATGTGAAAGGTGACAAAATAGCAAAGAAAGAGGGGATGGACACTGGATGAAGGGGGACATGGAGAAGAATGGAACATGAAAAGGTAGGAGGGAGGAATGTAGAGGGGCTCAGGAAGTGGTACAGCAAATGGGCTTCAGGCAACACATCAGTAGGTGCCACGGGTCCCATGAGAACCACATTTTAGATCCTTAATGTAAGCAGTGCTACCAGAATGACATAATATTTTACTGTGTTAACCTTACTATAGGATGTGACTTTGTTTTTCCAGTTTCAAACCACATCATGTGAGGATCCTTAAAATACCCACATGTGCAGGTCTCCTCTTCTGTAGAGGAGAACATTCTGAGCAATTATAGGAATGTTCCATTTTGCACATAGACTGTTTCCTTGGTTGTAGAATATCGTCATCAGGATGTACCAGGACTTCTCATGAAGAACAGGATATATTTAATACCCCTGTGCTATGAATGGAAAATATCTGCATGTCTAATTCACTTAATGCATATGCACCTGATATAGTCTCTGTTATTCTATAGGAAGGACAAATGGTGTTTTAACTAAAATTAGTCATGACAGTTCACATTACTTTTAATTGAACTAGTTATGTGAAAATTAACCCAAACATGTACAGGTATAGTAGTTGGTCAAATCTATCTGGAAAGCATGCCCTTTTGTTATATGCAGGGTATATAACATATGGAGTAAACAAGATTTAGAAACTCTTTAGCTGGATTTGTATTTCCTCATGACAACACATTGTCAACAACATCTTATTACACACACAAGTTAAGAGTAAGGAAATATTCACAGGAAGGAAAACAAGGAATGTTGGAGCATCTTGAATACTAACGATGTTATGGCTGCATAAGCTTTCATGAGCTAGAGCATGCTCCCATCATATATCTGACCGAATAGGTTTCTGGCTCACAAAAGATTATGCCACAATAAATTTGCCGGGCTTTATCACTAGACATGTTGATGTTCTGGCTGCAAAAGTCTTATGCTGTTAGCCTGTGGAGTTCATCAGAAGGTATTCCAAGATAGGCAAAGATTTTTAGTATATGAACTGCTTAGATTTTGGTTGCCCTTTAAGAGTGAAGAGTAGTCACCTGGATAAATGAATGAAAGACTTAAGTTAGAGCTTGTTGCTCTGCACGGTTATATGTCTAGTGACACCTGACTGACAGTAGCAGCTTGATTCTATGTGAAGGCAGGAAGTAGACACTGATTTGTGGTAAGGCACCCTGGCCTGTTAACATTGTTAGAGAGCTTCTGGTGTCCTGGCCCCACTGCTGGACTTCCTGATGGCACCTGGTATTTTTGGCCACTGTGTGACAGAGTGTTGGACTGGATGGGCCATTGGCCTGATCCAACATTGGCTTCTCTTATGTTCTTATTGTACATCAGGAAGGCAATCTGGGAAAATCTATCTGTGATGTCCTCATCAGCTTTGGTTGCAGAGAACAAAAAGGGAACGGTTTGGTACAGAAAGGATCCATATTTATCTACCAACCTTTGTGATCTCTGGGATGGGTCATGTGTTAGAATTTGCAAGGTCTGCCTTGCATAGATAAAGAAAATGACAATAACATCCTGCAGTGGGCAGACAAGGGGACCACTAGTTAGCATGGTGAGATTAGGGACTTTCTACTATTTTCAAATAGTTTCCTTCCTGTCTCCTGATTGGCTCAATTACTGTTTTCCCCACTCCTGCTGAGTTCTTCTCTGTTGCTGACTTCCCTTCTAGCTAGTTAGACAGACTTCTCTTTCTCTCTGTCCTCTTTCTTACAAAGCTTGTTCTCTTCCTAATAAACTGATTTTATTCTTTAAACAGCTTGTGCTCTACTTTACTGCATTTCTAAAGTCTGCCAACATTGTGGAGTCCCCATGAGACAATGTGAAAAGGAGCAGATTCATTGTAGTTGGGTGCTCCTGTACAGAGCTTGTCAGGTGGCTGCTGTGTGTTGATAGCCTGGCTTAGTTGTGGACATGTGCATAGTGAAGGAGAAGCTATGGCTGATCCTGTGTTTGGGGGATAATGGTTGTACACTAGCCCAACATGTCACTGTCAACACAGCAATCATCCCCAGGAAGGTACAGCTGGATTAAGAGACATACAATGTAGATACTGATGACTTAGGTGATGTGGCATTTGATTGCTGTGAATAGACACAGAATAGACATAGAATAAAAGGCAATAGAAGTGCATTTTATATTTCAACTGGTCACACTTTCAGATTGGTTTGGATCCAGCCAGCTTTTTGCCTAGTCTTTCCCAATTCCTATTCTTTCCACATCCCCCATCCAGGCCCTTAGCTAACGTGGGGCCCGTGGGGCCCTGGCCCCCTAATGTTTCTTCCAGGGCCCCCAAACTGAGCCTTGGCTTCTCCTCCCCCTGAGCTCCACAGTAGCTACATGCCTGTCAGTGAAACGGGGGCTGCATGGGATTGCAGGGAAGTCATTGCACAAGACAAGGCACAGGAGTCCAGCTGTGCACTCCACAGCTCTGAAGTACACTGGTTTGCAGTTAGTCGATCAGCCCCATCTGAACCAGCACAGTCTGGGGCGGGGAGGAAAGAATGCGCATAGCTCCATACAGACATATAATGGCTGGCCCCCTGAGCAAAACATTGCCCCCCCCCCAGCAAAAAGTTGCTAGCTACGGGGCTGCCCTCATCCTACATGACTTTTGTTTAGGTAGGTCTCATGATCCCCAGTATAGCATTTTGTGTTGCTCAGAGGGGAACCCTTATTCTTTAACAGCTGAAGAGCTGGCTGGATCCAACCTACTCCTGTTTGCCAGGGACAGTCCCAGTTTGCTGACCCATTTCCCTGGGAAATCACCTATCTTGTCTTTACAGTAGGTTTTGAGGATTATTTTTTTAAATGCTGTTAATATGGCAACTCTAGCAATTCAATGAACCCTAATTAGGGACCCCCCCAGAATTACAGTTTATCTCCAGACGACAGAGATCAGTTCCCCTGGAGAAAATGGATTCTTTGGAGGGTGGACTCTATGGCACTGTAATCCCACTAAGGACCCTGTCTTTCCAAGGCTCCATCCCGAAATCTCCAGGAGTTTCCCAAACTGGATCTGGCAATCCTACCCTCAGGCTTCCCAGGTACTTACCGTGATTCAGTGGGGGACACAGACGTCCTCGCAGGATCATTCCTGCGGGGACAACAGATGCGCTGTGCCGTCGCCAGGAAGTGATGCCGGGTGACGGTCTGGCAATGGGGCTAGAAACTCGATGGTACTATCGAGTTTTCAGACCCATTGCCAGAGCTTCGTCCAGCGTCACTTCCTGGCGATGGCATGGTGTGTTACAGGGAGGAATGGTCCGGCCAGGGAGCATGTTTCCCCCGCCGGATCACGGTAAGTACTTGGGAACCCTACCTACCCTCGATCCCCTGCCAGTGGCCAGGGGGGACCTGGTAACCCTAACCCCCTTCCTTCTTGTCTCTAGAAGAAAATGAAGGGAATGCTAAGCAACTCCTAGGGCTGCCAGCCTCCACATGGTTGCTGGAGATCTCCTGGGATTACACCTGATCTTTTGGTGACAAGGATTCATTCACCTGGAGAAAATGGCTGCTTTGGAAGGTGGGCTTTATGGCATTATATGCCATTGAAGTCCCTCCCCTTCCCAAACCCCGCCCTCCTCAGGCTCCACACCCCAAACCTCAAGGTGTTTCCCAACTTGGAGCTGGCAACCCTAGCAACTCCTGAGGCAAAACAGCAAGCGACTCTCAGAAAGGGTTGCCAACTGACCTGGAAAAAAGCTGCCTTGGCCTGCCCTTCTGTTTTTACCTGCTGAAATCAGCAAGTAAAAAAATTCACTACATGGCGATCAGCATGATCACCCACTAATGTCTGCAGAACAAGTTGCTGTTAAAGGTACAGGGAGTGGTCAAAGGCTTTGCAACCTGACTGATAGCTAGGATTGCCAGCTCTAGGTTGGGAAATACTTTGAGATTTTGGTGGTGGAGCCTGAGGAGGGTGGGGTTTGAGGAGGGGAGGGGCTTCCATGAGGTATGATGCCACTGAGTCCACTTTCCAAAGCAGCCATTTTCTCCTGGAGACCTGATGTTTATCACCTGGAGATCGGTTATAATAGTGGGAGATCTCCAGCCACCACCTGGAGGTTGGCAAAGCTACTGATATCCCCCCAAATGATGAAAACATTGCAGCGGCCCAAAGGCTGTTTTAAATAGAGAAAGATATAGGAAATGGAAATAAAAATGATGTCACCGCTGAGCATTACAAAGGAGCAGAACAAGCATGTAAAGTCACTATCAAAAAAGCAAAGTCAAATCTACAAAGGAGTGACAACTACCAAGGGATGTTTGAAATAAAAGCTAGGAACATGAAGGAAAATGTGGGCCTAGTGTTCTCTGAAAACAGGTAAGCTGAAGGAAGGACAAATTGCTTAATTTCTTTAGTTCAGCATCAAATACAATACCGCAACAACACTTTTCGCAGACCATGACAACTACTTGAATGTTTATTTTCTTTTTAAAATCTTTTTTTTTTTACATGCTGCCTGGTAGGGTTGCCAAGTCCATCTTCCACCCCCAGCGGGGGACTTTGGGGGCGTTCCTGGAAGGGGTGGGGCATCCCCAACGTGATGACGTCACATTGGGGACGTCTGCTGCCCCCCCCCCCGGCCGTGCGCCGGATCTCCAGAAACAGCAGTTCCCTGCACTTAAAGTAGCCGGCAGCCGGCGTTTCCCCTTTAAGAGAAGCTGCGTTTCCCTTTTAAGAATGAAGCTGGCTTTTCCCTGCAAGCTTGCGGAGTTCGCGCTTGGGATGAAACATGGGTTGCACACTCTTAAAGGGAGAGAGATGGGTGGTTGTGGGTGTTGGGGGTGGGGCTTCCCTTGGCAACCCTACCAGGCAGCATGTAGAACCCCCCCAAAAAACGGGGGACCCCTGGCAAACCGGGGGGGGGGTTGGCAACCCTACTGCCTGGCCTGTTCTCGCTTTGCCTCTCATTATCAACATTGGGTGAAAATCCCTAGTGGTTAACCTCTCCCACACATAAACATCGAGACTTGCCATCTACAAATACGAACTTGGAAGCCTGTGTGAGTCAACCGAGACCTTTCAACACTCGGAGCGGTTTGTACATGGCTGTCATAGTTCTGCAGAAAGGCTTGTTTTGATGGCTTAGGCCTCAGGAAAATTGGGCTCCTACCCATGCAGCCCCAGAAGTGAGAGGCATGTTCTGTGTCCTGGTTCTTTCAATTCTTGCCCTTAATTACGTATACAATAGAAAGACTGATTTTATGCTACAAAAGTGATGCTTGTTGTATTCTCTCTTCAGACATGAATGAGTTCTTCCTTCTATTTTCAGATTGCTTTTTGCCTTTTCTTCTCACGCAAATTTTGTATGTGTGTGTGTGTGTATATATTTTAGTGTTTTCTTTCCACTCTGTCATGAAACTGAGATTGCTAAGAGCAAGGTTTTGCCTCGTACTGGGATTTTACATTTTTCACTGACTTCACATGCCATAGATTCGGGTGGGTAGCCGTATTGGTCTGAAGCAGTAGAACAGAGTTTGAGCCCAGTGGCACCTTGAAGACCAACAAAGTTTTATTCAAAGGTGAGCTTTCATGTGCATGCACCCATGGGTCTGAGGAAGTGTGCATGCACAGAAAAGCTCACACCTGGAATAAAACTTTGATGATCTTAAAGGTGCCACTGGACTCAAACTTTGTTTCACATTCTATAAACTGAGTTGTTCTCTGGAGCCAAAATGTACTTTAGCATTAAAATGGATCTGGGGACTCATTCTCGATACTCTTAAGGATGGTGACTGTTTGGGCTGCAGTACGCAGCAGATTTCAGTGTACTGTTCTTGGCCAGAGGGACCTTCGGTATGAATGAGAGCAAAGAAAATAACTGAGCATAGAACACACATTCTGTGTGGCTCTTGTGCTTGTGGTTGGTCCTTCCAAAACTGAGCTAAAGTGACTACTTGTGCCTTTCTAAATAGACTGTCTATTCCAACCTCTACAGTAGAACTTCAGATTCATAGAAAACTGTGCTTGGTTTCCTCAAGTGCAATTCTAGGTAAGGTTACACTAGGTTTGCCAGGTCTGTCCTGGCAACTGGTGGGGGGATGGGGGGGAGACTTACTGGGAGCAACAGGGAGGCCCATCTGAAGTGCAGTGATGTGTCTACCCCACTGCCCATGTGACCCGGAAGTGACATCATCACTTTTGGGACAACACTTTGGTAGTTCGGCAAAAAATCTATGGTAAATTTGGTTTCTACCATAGAGTTTTTGCCCAAATACCAGAGTGTCACCCCAATGACCTGGACATGATGATGTCACCTCTGGGTCACATGGGCAATGACATAAACACGTTGCTGCATCTCCCTTTTTATCAGGGTAAGTTCCTCCTGCCGACCAGCCAATCGGTGGTGGGGAGGTGGGGCTTGGCAGTGGGGGACCCCCAACTCCACGCGGGTGGGGTCTGGCAACCCTAGGTTATAGCTTTCTATGTCCATTGACTTTAATGGCTTTATAAAGGCATAACTTTGCTGGCTGAGGGTTGTACTGCTGTTTTTCATTACCAGTTTTCTGTCAACTCCACTTCACCTTTTTGCTCCTGCCATGCTCTCCATAAAGGATTCCAGCATGTAGATTTCCATCTGTCATCAACACGCTGGTTTAGAATTATGGATTATGGAACAACCTCCCCCGGGAGGTGCACCTGACCCCCTCACTGTTGATCTTCGGGAGGAAGTGGAAGACAGTTTTATTTAGGACTGTATTCGATGGATATAGTTTTTATTTATTGGCAACCCGAAGTCAAGTTTTTAAATTGTGACCTTGTATGTGTTCTTTATCATTGTTTCATTTATCCTGTTTTAACTGTACTTTTTAATAATCATTTTATTTATATTGTAAGCTGCCCTGAGTTCTGCAAGGGAGAAAGGCAGCTAATAAATGTTTTAGATAAATAGACAGACTTCCCTGCTTGTGGCAAGAAACAATCCCCAATGTGTTAAAGCATCCATACACAGAGACCATGACTAAGTGTACTTGGGTCAAAGACATACTGGACCAGGAAATCTTCAGCCTTGGGGAGGCAGATGAGCCTGAGAATAAATCACCCCTGTTTTCATCACAGACAAACCAGAGTTCGGGTCTGCTTTCTGAGTCACTGTGAACTCTGATTCCATTCCTGTTTTAAACCCTAAAATATGATGATGTTTGATATATTGAACATAAATTACTTCTCTTGTCCCCCATTCCTATCTGAGGAGGAGCTGAATTCTCATGAGGACTCCGGCGGTTCTGTGTAGAAATTTAGCTCTCTGAAACAGCTAGAATCTCATGCTAGCCACCGTCATTGTTAGAAAACTCTGTCTGGTCTCACACCAGTCAAATGAAGCACAGTAACCATCATTTATACCCACGGTTATAACGAGGGATTCAGATAACCACCATCAATCTGCCGTCGTCTGTTCTTTTCCCATTACAGCCTTGTTTGTTCTTCGACCTAATCTGCTGTGATGCTTTTCTGATTGTGGAGAATGGAAACATAATCTCTCTGGTGTACGGATGGTCGTTGTGCAACTGTTGTGCAACTGTTTTTCTGTGTCTTTTGCATGGCATGTACTTTGGTGTGACAAAAAAGCATAGTTCCAAACTGCTTCCCACAGTCGCCTCATTTTTTTTTAAAAAAAATAGTGTTATTATACCACTGAGAATTTGTGCCATTTTGATTTCTACTGTTAGGTGATATTCCTATGAGATGGCTCTTCAGGGGAGCACCAGGTGTGTCCTGACAGCATAAAGAAGCTTGGGGTCTCCTTGACATTTGGGGAGAGGACAAAAGTCAGTAGCAACTCCAAAGCTGTCACTTTATTATATACTAGCAGTAAAGCCCGTTGTGAAAGCAATACAACGGGATCTAGAAAGAGGCTCAGGGGCAGTGCTCTGGCTTTGGGCAAACAGTGTCAATTTGCTGTGGTGACCTCAGCAGGGTATAATGACAGAGTCCACTGTTTTCTCCAGAGGAACTGATCTCTGCTACCTGAAGAGCAGTTGTAATTGTGAGTAATCTGTAGCCCTCACCTGGAGATTGGCAGCAATTGTTACCCAGGACAAAATGGCTGGTTTGGAGGGTGGAGTCTATGGCATTCTACCTGTCTGAGGTCCCACCCCTCTGCAAACCCCACCCTCTCCAGGCTCCACCCCTCAAATCCCCAGGAATTTGTCAGCATGTAGTTGGCAACCCCATCTCCTTCCCAGCTAGCCATCAACCTACCATTATCTGCCCCTTTGACTTCAGCTGACTTCTGCCCTCCCTTCTGCAGAGCAGTTGTAATACTGAGTGCTCTCCAGCCCTCACCTGGAGATTGGCAACAATGGTTCCCTATGTGGGACTGACTGGTTTGGAGGGTGGAGTCTATGGCAGTGTACCTGTCTGAGGTCCCACCCCTCCTCAAACCTCACCCTCTTCAGGCTCCATCCCTCAAATCTCCAGGAATTTCCCATCTGGAGTTGGCAACCCTATCAGGATTGGCCCCAATGTGTTTTCTCCCAAAGGCCAAAGTAGGTGACAGGACCAAGCTTAGTTGCCTACCAACAGGCACTGAGGGGAATGTAGGGTTGCCAGCTCTAAGGAGGGAAATACCTGGAGGTTTTGGGGGTGGATTCTGTAGAGGGCCGGGCGACGGAGGCATCGGCCTTCTGTCGCCCGCCTTGCCCCCCCAATCTCGGCCATACCATACTAGTAGCCAGTAGTAATGGGAGAATTGATTCCGAGAGCTGTTGAACCATGAAGCTCACTGATGGCTGTTAGTAGTTCCTTATCTTTTGATTTTAATATAACTCACTCATTCTGAGATAATTCACATGTGAATATAAATCAATTAAAACTCACTTTATGTTTTTTGTTATATGTGTTTAGCAGTCAAACCACTGAACCCCACTAAATTTCTAAAGATTTGTGAAAGAAACACTTAGTGCTACACAAAAGTAAAGAACGATTGTGTGGGTAGTTTGTACTCACGCAGTGGTGGTTTGCACATCATGCCAGCTTTTGCTAAAGTTCTGTTTCAGTTCATTCATCAAGTTGATACCAAGTTTTTGTTTTATTTCCACAAGATGCTTCTCTTTGGCTACTAACACTTGTCGTAAAGTTGAGATTTCATCTTCTAGCTGAAGAGAATTAAACAACAGCAGCATTATTTTCAAGCATTAGTTTAGTATCAGATGTAATAACAAGTTAGTTTGGGGGATCCTAGATTTGTATGTTGCATCAGGCTTCCTCCCTGTTCCCCTTATACACAAATTGAAAACTCACTGCTTTCATGGCAACCCAAGATTAAATTGTGACTTGAAATCTTGGTTTGCAGAAAAGAGAACCAACTCCATCCCACCTTTTTCTTACTTTCATCTTGTTCTCATCCTTGCATCCTCCTTTCTCAAACTTCCATTTCCCTTCTCTTTATCATCCTTGGTGTTTTGCCATATTGCTACAGTACAAATTGCCACTAACAGGAAACACTACAGCATGTAGAAAGCTGTCTCACAATACAGCAAAATACTGCAGCATATATTTCACTGCTATTTATTTTTGGAGAGCCTAGATTAATATAAATCTATGAATTATAAATATTTATGGTATAGACAGAGCATTTTACTTTGGATTGTGGTTTGCAAACTAGGTATCATTGAATGA
>NW_015159729.1:425017-436010 GCF_001447785.1 Gekko japonicus | reverse complement strand
CACACACACACAGCCTCTGCCTAGGGAGCAGCTGACATCATTCTCCTCTCCCAACTGAAAATTCCAACTGCCTTGGGGGGGGGTGAGTTTGAGGTGTGGAATGGAGTGTAGTCCAATCAGCTTCCATATGTAAATGACCTTGGAACGCTGGCCGGGACCGCACAAAGCAGCCAATGAACCCAGCCAGTGTCTTCCGAGTGGCAGTTTTTTCGGCCTAACACTAAAGGGGCCAATTTTAGAATTCTGGCACCCAAATCTTTTATAATAAGGGAGAGATACTTTTTTATTTATATCTGTGAGAACATATGTGCCCGGGGTCAAACGAAGACTGCTATGGAGTGAACCAAGGCTGAAGTGCTGCATTTGGAGTCTAGTTAATTGCAAATATATACCCAGAAGTTGGAAAGAGCTTTGTGGGGATCCATGGCAATGTTGTGTAGTTTCTCAGTGGGGGGGAAATAGGTGGGGATGGGGGAATGGAGGTATGCTATGACATAATAGTACTCACTGGTTCAAACTCGGGGAGAAATATGCAGCAATGTAACAAAACAAAACAAAAGCCAGTTTGGTGTAGTGGTTAAGTTCATGGACTCTAATCTGGGAGAATCGGGTTTGATTCCCCACTCCTCCACTTGCAGCTGCTGGATGACCTTGGGCAAGCAATAGTTCTGTCCAGGGGTCATTTCCAGCTGGAACGCCCTGGGTCAGCATTCTGGCAATAAGAGCCCAGGAGTGGGCACATGCAGCAAGCTCCGCCCCCAGCAGCCCTCATTCGGGCCACGAGGAGTGGGAAGCAGCATGTGCTACCTCTGCTTTTAGCTACCACCACCATCCAAAAGGCAAGGTAAGTTGGTGGGGCCCTGGGGGTGTAGGGTGTGTGTGGGGGCTTGTTTCAGGTGGGGTGGGTGGGAGTTCGGTGTGGGGTGTGTGTGGCTGGGGCTGCTTTTTGAGTGGGGGAGGGGTGAGGCTTTCGGGGGGGTGGAGAGCCCCCCGGCCTTCCCTGGCTTGCTCTCTGAGGGGTGGCACAATCTTTCCATTGTATTCTATGGGGTCACAGGATACATTGGATACAATGGGAGACTCCAGAAACCCAAAGGCAAAGCCTTTTTGACACCCCCCCCCAGTCCATATGAACTATGTAAGCTCTTCTACTGATCCATGTTGATGGTGAACAGAGAAGGGAAAGTAACACATAACAAACAGCTCCCTATTCTTGAGAAATCTTTATTTTTAAAGTGCTCACATTAATGGAATTATGTATTAAACTTTTTAGGAAGTATAACATGACGGTATATTTACACCATTGTATATAAGGTATTAAGTATGTTGGTCATGCAGCATCAGTTTATATTTGATCATGACATTAATGGATTTCCCAAGACAAACTAGGGTTAACTGTGTAGTCTGAGTGAAACAAGTACTACATTTTCTTTAGTACAGGACACTGTAATGATTAGGGGTTTTTTTTGGTTATAGAGGCAATGAGAATATCCTGCATTCTGAAGTGGTTCAGCCCACCCCAACCGTGGGAATCTCCTCCTCATATTCTACTTTCATCACAAATATCTTTCCCCATCCAGTCTTTTAAAACATGTATCTAAGAAAGGGCTGAATTTCTCCTTTCAGTCCCACCGATTCTTCTTGATACTCCACTGTTAATGTGTAGGTCACCTGTCACAGGAAAGGTTACTGTTTTCTGCCACTGCTGGCTACGTCACACCAACATGTAGATCCGTCTTCCACTGGTCTGACTCCAGAAATTTGGAGATGCACTTGATCTTTAATATTTGGTCTACCTTTGGATTTAGCTTAACCTCCGAAGATTCACAGAGTTCAAATCATGCATTAACCAGGAGTCCCCAATCTTTCTGGGCCTTCGGGCACCTTTGGAATTCTGACACAATTATGGTGGGCCAGCCACAAAAAGGTTGCCATAAAATAGCTGTTGCAGAAGGTGGAGCCAGCCACAAAATGGCTGCCACAGCTTACTTTCAGTCACAAAAGGGTTGCCAGGTCCATTTAAAAAAGAATAACAGAGACATATATTTACAGGACAAGCAGAAAGTTGAAAACAAGAGAATCACTTGTGCCTTTAAGTTTTTGTGTATGTCCCAACACATCAACAGAACCATATTTAAACATTGGCATATTGTTAAGGACCTCCTGGGATGTGAGTCCTTTCCTTTGATTGGATGGAAGAAGGGCAACTCCATTGGAAACATGATTATAAGGTCAGATATTAGAGCACTCAAGAGTCTTAAATAAGAATTTACCATCTGGTTTCTTTAAATGTGAGAGGGGCATAGCTTGTGAGTTGGTCATAGGGTGACCTACGTTTGATTGTCCTGAACTGAATATACATCGGAATATCAAACTTTTCAATAATTGTAACTCAATTTATTCCATGGGTCTACTATCAGGCCAATAAAATTTAGGATGTTGGAACATAAAAATAGAATTAAGAACAAAATTAAAGAGGCACCCATGGTGAATCACTATACTAAGGCAAATCACAAACCAGAGGATATAAAGTTCACTATTCTATATAGAATCTCCACTGACCAGTACAGCAGGAAACGATTCTGTTGAAGAAGGAAATGTATTTTATTTTTAAGTTTGGAACCATGGTACCATCTGGTTTGAATTTGTCAATGGATTTTTTTTTGTTTTCCTGTAAATACGTATTTCTTCTATGTATTCCTTTAAGATTTTCTACAGCTGGTTGCAGTTTTGGGAGTTTTGGGATGCTTTTAAGCTAGCCAACATGGGCTGGTGATCAGAGCCTGATTCCTAGCTATTTGGAATATACTTGTAGATTTCATGTCATTTTGAATCTTGCCAGAGCTGGGTGGGGTAAGTCCTAGAAGTCTATTAGTCTTCTTCCTGTATTAGTATGGAATGGATTTTACAGCAAGTTCAATGTTTGCAGCTCTATCACTAAGAAGAGCAGCCTGATGAAGCCCTAAGAAATGGCAAAGCAACCTAGGCATGCCGTCGCTGCTCCTTTGGTTTGTGCTACAACTAGTCTTGAGCCCATGCCATCTACTGCACGGTTTCTATTGGAAATTCTTCTCTGCATCAGGAGCCGGTGACTGCATCATTCTAAAGAGAGACTTGTACTTTCAAGCACTATCATGTCACTATTCAACTGGTGCGGATGTCATTTATGCATGGTGGCAAAATCATTTGTTATGTGTATTATTTATGGTTGTAAGTAGACTTGTATAAGAAGACAGAAGTCTCTAGTGTGATTTGTACAGCGTGACAGATTACTCCGGTTATTTGTTTGCACGACTGTATTCGCTGTATTTCTATTTTTGTGTGGTTGTTACCACCTGGATGTTGGCAACCGTACCTCCTCCCCTAATCTGAGATCACATTCAAGCATTTAAAGTTTAACTCACATGCTTGCATTGTGTCCTCATGTGTCTTGACTTGTCCTGTGCTTGGCTTTATTAGTGAGCATACTTCTAGAACTTAGTTGTAAAAAAAACATTTCATTGTCTGCCTTTTTACAGTAATCTTAGACTGAAGTGCCCACCAATGGACCTAATAATAAATGTTTTTAAAAGTTGCCTTTCCAGAGCTTTTTTAAAAATACCCAAGTTATGCTGTCACATTACCAAATTTCAGCTCTTTATGGTTCATGGAAGCATCTTAACAGTGTCGATAAAGATGATGTCAAGAAGGGATGTGCCAGTCCTTTCGAAACAGATGTCTTGTTCACTTCAATCCAAGGTGATTCTTTTTTTTTTTGGCTTTATGGCTTCAATAGAGGTCCCATGTATCTGGAGTCAAAACTGGAGAAAAGAAAGGTCTCTAGGCTCTTTTTTGAAGTTCAGGTAGATTAAATGAGTTCAGTGTCTTTAAAAATATTTTGTTATTTGGGAAGAGTGAGTGTGCCACTGAATGAGAAGCAAGAGCTAGTAATCTTTTTTTATTTATTGACCACAGAGTGGTTCTACATTATTTTACCCAAGGTTTATGGCTATGGGTTGGGGGGGGGAGTTCTAAATTTCCTGTTAAAACAGCTTTATTCATTGTGTTTTTTACTTACTTGAATGGAATGGAATAAAATAAAATGTTCTACCCCACCATGTAAATTGCTTTTAATAAAAATGTTAAAAACCTTGTCAGTGTGGTATAGTGGTTAAGAGCGGTGGGCTCTAATCTGGAGAGCCCGGTTTGATTCCCCCCTTCTCCACATGAAGCTTGCTGGGTGACCTTGGGCGAGTCACAGTTCTCTAAGAACTCTCTCAGCCCCACCTACCACACAAAGATGCCTGTTGTGGGGAGGAGAAGAGAAGGCGATTGTAAGCCGCTTTGAGGCTCCTTAAGGTAGAGAAAAGCAAAGTACAAAAACTACTTCTTCTTTCTCCTTCTCCCCCTTCTCCCTCTTCCCCTTCCCCTCCTTCTCCTCCTCCCTCTTCTTCACCTTCTCCTCCTTTTCCTTTCTCTCTTCTCTCTTCTGCCAGTGTGATGTAATGATTAGTTTTAGACTAGGATCTGGGGAGACCCAGATTTAAATCCTCACTCTGCTATGAAGCAGGCTGGGTGGGATTCCCAAATCTATATCTCTGCAAATGTGTACCCTAAGGTCTGTGATATTGCCATTTCTGCAAGGGAGCCAGTATGGTATAGTGGCAAGAGTGTCCAAATAGGTTCTGGGAGACCAGAGTGCAAATCTTTGTTCTGTCGGGAAATATACTGGGCACAACCTCTTTCCTGAATGAGTCAAGGAAGCCACAGCCCTCAGTTTGCAAAAGCTGTGAGGTGGTTGAATGTTGGACAAGTAAACAATGGGAGAGGAGAGGGGTTGTATGTGTGTATCTGAAGAAGTGAGCTTGTAACTCGCGAAAGCTCATACTCTGTCTTTAATGTGCTACTGGACTCTTGCTGTTTTCTACTGTGTGCGTGTGTGGCGCTTTGCTTTTCTGTGCTCAGGCAGCAGTTTCAGATCTCTTGGGAAACATTCTTCCTTGGCCCAACAGAGAACATTTATCACTGCTGCCTTGTCAGTTGAGCCCAAAGAAATGAGGCAAGGTAGAAATGTTTTAAATACATTAATTGAAATAAATATTGTGAACACTGGGCCTTTACAGGAACATGTGGAGAAGCTGTTTTGGGTTGACTTGTAGGCTGTGGAGTTCTGTTATCCCTCATGGTGATTTGCTCAGAGTTTGTGGAACTGCTGTTTACAGTCTAGGAGCTCAACTTGATCTTTCCTTTCCTTTCCTTTCCCTCCGTGGAGCAGTGTAAAAGGAACCATGAGAGATTTATTCCTTGCGAGCGAAACATCTTGTGCAGCAATGCATACACAGACCTGCCGGCAGGCATGTCCTTCCCAAAAGACAAATAGGCAGTGTTAAAGCAGTTGGAAGGTTATAATGTCTCTTTGCGTTCAAAAGTGTTTGCAGCTTCAGTACACATTGGGAATACCTTGCTGATAAATGAGCAGCTGTGTTTGGGCTGGTGTTACCTTTCATTGCTTTCCTTAAGGAATTGGGAACCCCAGTCTAGGGTTGCCAACTCTGGGTTGGGAAATTGGTGGCGATTTGGGGATAAGGTTGCCAGCTCTGGGCTGGGAAATTCCTAGAGATTTGAGGTGAGGCACAATGTCTCAGAGTCCATCCTTCAAGGCAGCCATTGTCTCCAGGGAAATTAAATCATCATAGTCTGGAGATCGTTCTGGGAAATCTCCAGGCCCCACTCAGAGGTTGATGACCCGACCCCAGTCCCTTGAGAATTCTGAGCACAACTTTCCACTGAGGTTACGTCTCCGCGTCCCTTCCTCTATCTCTGTCACTGTAAAAATGTCAATTGCACGAAAGGCTACTGGATGAAGCCCAAAGAAGCAATCTCACATCTGTAGTTCACCCAGCACAGCTTCACCATGGAGAGGGGTTGAGGCTCAGTGGTAGAATACATGCTTGCATATACAGAAGGTCTCTGGTTCAATCCTGCATATCATCAGTTAAAAAGGATCTCAGGGTAGAGTTGTCGGGAAAGGCATTTCTCTGCCTGAACCCCCTGAGAGATGTTGCAAGTTGGAGTAGATGGCAATGACCTAGGTGGACCAGCAGACTGATTCAGAGTAAGGCAGCTTTTAGTAATACATTTTTAATTCTACCATTCCTGAAAAAACTCAGAGCTGTGTATGTTTAGTTGCTTCTCCATGTTATCCTCACAACAACCCTCTGAGGTAGGCTAGGCTGAAAGAAAGTGCCTAGTTTGAGGTTACCCAGCAAGCTCCATGGTAGATCGGGGTTTTGAACCAGAGTCTCCGAGATTCTAGTTTGACACTGTATCCACTGTACCATGCTGGCATCATGTACCATGTTCAGCCTCATTATGTCTATCCAAGACTCTTTTGTTGTTGTTCAGTCGCACAGTCAAGTCCAACTCTTTGTGACCCCATGGACCAGATCACGCCAGGCCCTCCTGTCTTCTGCAGTCCTCTGAAGTTTGGTCAATTTCATGTTGGTTGTATCGGTGACACAATCTAACCATCTCATCCTTTGCTGTCCCCGTCTTCTTTGACCTTCAGTCTTTCCCAGCATCAGGGTCTTCTCCAGTGAGTGCTCCCTTCTCATTTGGTGGCCAAAGTATTTGAGCTTCAGTTTCAGTATCTGGACTTCCAGGGAACAGTCCGGGTTGATTTCTTTTAGGATTGACTGATTTGATCTCCTTGCAGTCCAAGGGACTCTCAAGAGTCTTCTCCAGCACCATAGTTCAAAAGAATCTATTCTTCGGCACTCAGCCTCTAATGAACTGCAAATGGAGCTTCTCCCAGAGGCCTCATCTCCACGGCCTTTATTTTATTTTGTTGGTTTTGTACCTGGTCTGAGTGGATTGCCAGCTCTGGGTTGGGAAATACCTGGAGATTTTGGGGGTGGAGCCTGGGGAGGATTGGGTTTGGAGAGGGGAGGGATCTCAGCAGGACATAGTACCATAGAGTCCACTCTCCAAAGCAGCCATTTTTCTCAAGGGAACTGATTTTGGTTGTCAAGATCAATTATAATAGTGGGAGATCTTCAGGTGCTACCTGGAGGTTGGCAACTGTAGGCCTGACAGTAGTTCAGATGAACTCAAAACACTTTCTCAATACTTCATGATGTCTTATTTGGCTTTCAGACTGTTGGTTTTTGCTACGTAAAAGCCTGTGCCTTACATAAATGTCACATAGGGATGCCAGCCTCCAGGTGGGACCTGGGGATCCCCTGGAATTACAGCTCATCCTCAGACTACAGAGATCAGTTCCCTGGAGAAAGTGGATACATTGTATTTATTTATTTATTTATTTAATTGCATTTATATCCTGCCCTCCCCGCATGCGGGTTCATGGCTGCTTACAAGACATAGGTGTAATACAACACCACAGTTACACAATTAAGGCACACAGTGCAATAAAATACAGTTAAAACAATTTAAAACAATTAATTACAGTGGGCAACTCCCAAAAATCTACCGCGACTAACATACTCGCTCAAAGAGGGGGATGCTATGGCCCCGATGTTCAAATGGCCCGTCAGCCTTACCCAGCGGTACTGTTTTGCAGTCGCCCGTTGGTGGTAGTGGCGGCGGCGGCGGGTCCTGTTCAAAAGCCTGGCGGAAGAGCTCCATCTTACAGGCCCTGTGGAACTTTAACAGGTCCCGCAGGGCCCTGATCTCCTCCGGGAGCTCGTTCCACCAGATAGGAGCCACCACCGAAAAAGACCTTGTGGCAGCAAGCCTGGCCTCTTTAGGGCCCGGGGTCACTAGGCGGTGTTGTGACCCCGACCAAAGTGCGCTTTGGGGCCTATATGGGGAAAGGCGGTTCCTCAGGTATTCCGGACCCTGGCCATATAGGGCTTTAAAGGTAAGCACCAGCACTTTGAAGCGAATCCGAAATGCTACAGGCAGCCAGTGCAGCGCTTTCAGCACAGGCTGAATGTGGTCCCCTTTAGAGGCACCAACAACCAGCCTGGCCACCGCATTCTGCACCAGCTGCAGCCTCCGAATTTGCAACAAAGGCAGCCCCATGTAGAGAGCGTTGCAGTAGTCTAGCCTTGAGGTAACCATCGCATGGATCACTGTGGCCAGGTCTTTGTGGCTAAGGAAGGGGACCAACTGCCGCTCCAGCCGAAGATGGTAGAAGGCTGCTTTGGCAGTGGCTGCCACCTGGGCCTCCATCATTAAGGTGGGGTCCAGGAGCACTCCCAAGCTCCTAATATCTGAAGCTGGCACCAAAGGCGCCCCATCGAAGGCCGGGAGTGGGAGCCCCAATCCCGTACCATTCTGACCCAGGCACAAGACCTCTGGGTTCAGCTTCAGCCGACTCAGCCTGAGCCATCCAGATACGGCCTGCAATGCCCGGTGAAGGTCTTCTGGATCGGAGTCCGACTGACCGCCCAACATCAGATAGAGCTGGGTGTCATTGGCATATTGATGACACCCAAGCCCATACCTTTATACCACCACAACACTCTTGAAGTGCACATAGATATTTCTACAGGGCTGACCATGTGAGGCCGCCTGCAGAGACAAGAGACCAGGACAATCTGGGCGAAATTGTAGGGTGGACTCTATGGCACTGTACCCCCCTCAGGTCCCTGTCCTCTCCTGGCACCACTCCAAATCTCCAAGAGTTTCCTAGCCTGGATCTGGCAACCCTATCCCCCATTCCCTGCCGGGGGAACCTAGCAACCTTAATAGTGTTATTTGACACATGTCTGTTGAACTGCCAGGCTGTATGTTCAGACACTGCAACTGTGTTCAAAATTGCAAACCAAAACAGCAAACAGTTTCACAAACTTGGAACAGGCATAACGCGTTTTGAGTAGCATTTCACGGTGTGTTATTACTCACTCAATTTTTCATAAAAAGAGCCCTTGGCATGGCTTACCTCAGCTGCAATCACTTACTGTTTAAAACAGTTACAAACATAAAAACAAAACATTGAAACCAAGTAGAGAAATATTATCTCAACGGCATTTTGGGGTCTGCAGGTCACTGTTTATAATATTTATAATGTTTCTAAATTGTTTTATCCTGCCTGGAACTGGCTCTCAAAATGACTTAGAGTACAATAAACGAATACAATTAAAGTTCTCAGAAGGACTCTGCAAGGGACGTTAGGCTAAGAGGCTGTGATCTGTTGGAAGTTACCAGTGAGTTTTGTAGATGATAAAAGGCTGGTCTCTTGTCTCTGTAGGCAGCCTCACATGGTCAGCCCTGTAGAAATATCTATGTGCACTTCAAGAGTGTTGTGGTGGTATAAAGGGAACTCTAAAGATGTACAGTGCTTGGGTGGGATCATGGCTCAGTGAGTAGAGCAACTTCTTTGCGTCCAGACATTTTCAGGTTAAATCCCTGAATGGTCTAGTGGTTAGGGTGTAGGGATAGGATCTGGGAGACAAACGTTTGAAACTCCACTCTGCCGTGCAAGCTTTTTGGGTGACCTTGGGCCAGTCACACACTCTTAGGTTAACCTAGCTCACAGAGTTGCTGTGAGGATAAAATGGAGGAGAGTGATGTAAGCCACTTTGGGTCCCCATTGGGGAGAGAGCTGGGATATAAAGGAAGGAAATAAATCAAAATATCAAGTGTAAAGGATCTGGTAGGAACTGATTTGAATCCTCTTCCTGAGGCCCTGCAGAGCAGCTGTAAGTCAGAGTAGACAGTACTGATCTCAACAGAACAAGAGGTCTGACTCACTATACGGACCTTCATGTGTTTATGTGGAAGCAAGATGGAACAATATCCATCGTAATAATTTTTGAGGTAACTGAACCATATCTGGGGCCAAAGCATGGGTGGTCCAATAAGGAAGCCCCCCCCTGCTGAAGATACCATCTATTTATGGCCCGGATTCAATGAACTAGAGTCCAGTGGCACCAGCTTTGATGCAGCCTGTTTTAAATGCTGTTTTAATGTTTTAACTGTTTATTTATTTGTATTGTATTGTGGGGTCGAATGACCCAACTGTTGCCTGTAATCTGCTCTGAGCCTGTTCATGGGAAGGGCAGAATATGAATTTGAATAAATTAATAAATACCTGCACTATAGACAGCAAAATAGTTAATTTGATATAGGGCTTATTTGTGGGTTCATATTTTGGTACCCTGCCATTCCCACTGGCCATTGTACCTCAAGATAGCTTACAAAAGGGTGCTAGATAACCATTTCCAGAAATAATTAAAACATAGATGTAAATATTCAAATGGTGACTACCTGTCAGATGTATATACCAGGAATTACCTGTTGTGCTGGTGAAAAATTCACCTCCATAATGTGCCCCTTTAAACAAAAAATGCTTTGCAGTAGCTCCAAAACCAGGTTGGCATAGGAACTCTCCTAATCTCCTCATTGGTAGGGTTGCTAGCTCTGGGATGGGAAATACCTGTAGATTTTGGGGGTGAAGCCTGGGGAGGGTGGGGTTTAGGAAGGGGAGGGACCCTAGTGTGGTATAATACCATTGACGAATTGTCCAAAGCATCAGTTCTCTCCAGGGGAACTGGTATTGGTTGTCTGGAGATGAGTTCTAATAGTGGGAGACGTCCAGATACTAACTGGAAGTTGGCAACCCTACTCATAGAGGCTGTTCCAGATGAATGGTGCTATAACCACAGGTAAGAGGAGATCACACTACCCACGCGCCTTCTGATATTCATGGTCATCTTTTTGTGTGACTATAACAATGTGAGCTTTTTCCAGTTTCAGTATGTTGTTGGATCCCCAAGCATCGAGAATAAATCCACGTTTTAAAGAAAAGCAAAATTTATTTCAAAGCTTTGGAAAGACACTCAAACACGTTCTTTGTTAGAACTGACTACAAACGGTTAGGGCAAACAAGATAAAGGGGTTTGAACCAGGTACAGGACCAATGGGTCACTTTCCCGCTGGCGGGTGAAAGGAAACGGTTGCGCGCTCATTCCCTGAGAACCAGGCTATCTCCAGACATAATACAGGTGCAGTTCCCAGGCTCTAAAAGCAACAAGCTGGCGATAAAGCG
>NW_015159729.1:407092-424954 GCF_001447785.1 Gekko japonicus | reverse complement strand
AGGCAACCGGGGGGGGGGGGGGGGTTAGCAACTGTACAGAGATACATCTAACACAGAACACCATGGCAGCTCGCTGACATATGTGTTGTCAGGAATCCAGTTGTGTTGAATGTATGTGTTCACCCCTACCAAAGCTGGTGTGTCACCATTTTCACATAAAAAGATGGCCTCATGCATTGGGAAGCGCACAGATAGTGCAGTGTTTTCTCATGTACTTTCTGGGCATCAAAATCCTAACAATTGAAAAAAGCTCTATAAAGATTGTTTTCTAATGCAGCTCTAATAACTTTCGAGGAGGGGCTTTAAGAGGATCTGAGGTGGTAACTCAGATTCATACCAGGAGATATCTTTCTTCTGGTATGTGGTTTCAAGTTATTCCACCCATCACCCCATATATTGGGGCTGTGGAGATTCAATCCACCCAAATAATTCTTCCAATCCCTGTAGTCAGGGCTCCCAAGATGCATCCAATGCCACTTTTCTTAACAACAACAACAACGAGTAGAAATTATTCTCAGGAGTCTGGTGATACTTTTGCTGGCTTTGTCAGTGGAACACAGATTCCAAAATTCATGGCCTGATCAAATACAATGTAGACCAAATCTCGGACATGTAGAGTGTGATAAAGGCTCTGCAGAGGGCATCTCCAATTATTTATGAGGCGAAAAGAACTGGGCTGTCTGAGCTCCTGTGAAGGCTTGTTTTTAATACGATATTCAGCAGCCGGGCAGTGAGAGGCCTGCCTTTGGAATCATTTCTGTCAAACAACCCTTTCCTCCTTTCTCAGTGTCTCCAGTCATGACACATGAGTGGTTCTGGTTTTAGAATGTGGTTTGTCTCCCTGGTGTGCTGGAAATTGCCTTCCCATGGGTTAAAAGTCATCACTTTCTCCGAGAAGTCATCCAAACTGATATTGTTCTTGTTAACGTTTATAACATTTCCTAACACTTTCTCTTTTTGTTTCATTTCCAAAAAAAAAGCTGCATACCCCTTTTTTGTTCTTTCCTGCTTCTTACCTCCTTCCTGTGTTTTCTGTTTCAAGTCGGCAGGCAGAGATATCAGTTGTAGATCAAACAAAGCCATTTGTCATGGATTATGGCATTTCTCTTCATGGCACCAGGAGACAAAAGTTATGTAAGGAACTTGGTGCTGCTGAGTTGGAAATTAAAAAATAAACCACTTTTTCTACGTGGTAGAAATTGCAGCTCTTGAAGAATCAAAAGTATTCCTTAAATGAATGAACAAGCAAAATCCACCTCACCCATCTTTTGTGTTATGCTGCACTAAAATTTAGAGTGATTTCTGGTGGGAGGGGGAGGAAAGGTGTTTCTGTTGGCACCAGGCACCTTCCTACTTAGGGCTTTCAATTTCCAGATGAGGCCTGGAGATCTCGTTGAATCGTAACTGATCTGCAGATGACAGAGATCAGTTCTCCTGGAGAAAATGGCTGCTTTGGAGGCTGAACTCTAGGACATTATACCCTGCTGAAGTCCATCCCCACCCCAAACATTGCCCTCCTCACTCACAATCTACCCCCAAATTGCCAGACGTTGCTTGGCCTGGTGCTGGCAACCTTAATTTTACTTTCTCTGTGCTACTGGAGTGTCATGAATTGAACATACAATGTGTCTGCAAAGGGAGGGTGGTATGCTATGGATCAGGGCCATGGCACTAGAGAAAGCAAGAGGTTAATCCTACCCAGACTATTTTTCTGTCTGACCTGTCGCCTTGCAGCTGTATGTGGGTTTCAAACAGTCCAAGGGCCATTCGTGTCTGAGAAAGTGGGGTAGGAAGGATGAGACTTTCCCATCCTTCAGCACTATGGTCCCAGTCCTTATCCCTCCTTCCTGGGTGTTATTAAGGCCCAAATAATACATCTGGAGCACCAGATAAAAACTCCAGCTTCATGTTTGGCCCTTAGTGATAAATAGGGAAGGTCATCAGTGCCTGTTGAGCGATATCTGTAATAACCTTCACTCCACCTAGGGCTGCCAAGTCCCCCCGGGGGGCGGAACCCCCCAGCCCCAGAGGCCCGTTCCCCGATGCCGGGGAATTGGGCCCCGGGGGGAACCCCGCCCCAGTGTGCACGTCACAGGAAAGTGACGTTATGACGCCGGGCACGCTGGGGGCGGGGCCACGGCCATACAAGAGAAAACTCCATGGTTTTCCCTTGTATGGTCGTGGCCCCGCCCCCAGCGTGCCCGGCGTCATGATGTCACTTCCCTGTGATGTGCATGTGGCGCGCGTGCATGCGCCTTGATGCGCACAGGAGTCCCCCGCCGGCAAGGTAAGTGCCACTTGGCAACCCTAACTCCACCAGTGATCCTGTATTGGCATGTCTCAGTTTGTGGTGTATCTTGCCATTCTCCTTGATTAGCTATGGAATCCAGCAAAAACAGCTCTTATCATAAACGTGCCACCTCGTTTAGCACAACAGGAATCTTTTCTCTATCATTTGAAAAGCCTGTCACTCCACAGTGTCAGGGGACCTAGGGAAGCCTGATTTCTGTGGTACAATTTAACTAAAATTATATGGCATAACTAAATGGAGGCAAATTGCACAGACTTGCATAAATAAGGGAGTGATTTTAAAATAGAATTTTATTGTTGATTCTATGAGACTCCGTTTATACCGTTTTCATTATTCAGCTGAGTTTTTAATTCTTGGGGGTTTGGTTTGTTAATGTTTAACTGTTTTATGATGTGTTTATATTTTTATTATGTTTGATGTGGCAAGCCACTTCAAGCAAAGTGTCTGGAAAGGAGGAATAGAAAATTTCTAGATAAAATATAATCATTTGCCTTATCCTGAGGTTCCAGACATATTCTAATACTGCTAATAGTTCCCTTACATCTGAATCTTTTCTTTCTTCCAAGAAGCTCAAAGTGGGGTGATCTCATTTCCCCAATGCCCTTAGGTGGAGAGTGGTGGCGATAGAAACCTAGTGAGCTTAATGACTCACTGGGAATTTGAACCCAAAACAGTGGGGTTCAGCTATCTGTACCATACCACATGGGCTCACACATTTTTTTTTTACTCTATAAAATTGTACCCCTCCTACTGGTTCATCTAGCACCCCCACCTCACTCCTTTTTCCTTGACATTAAGTTGCAGTTAGTTTATGGTGGCTCCATAGTGTTTTCAAGGCAAGAGGAATTCAGAGGTGGTTTGCCATTGCCTGGCTCTGTGTAGCAACCATGATATTCCTTAGTGGTCTCCCATCCAAATACTAATAAGGATCGACCCTGTTTAGCTTCCAAGATCAGCTATCCTGAGCTATCCAGGCTGGGTTTTTGTACTCCATGCCACCCCAAAATCTCATAATGCATCCAGGAGGTGTTCAACTTTCAGCCATTATTGTGGAGAAGAGAGTTTTCTGCTGTTCTCTAGACAAGTGTAAATGTCTTTCTATATGCTTTTATAGTTACAGCATGTTTTGCAGAACAGGATCTTTTCTGTTCATGGTTTTGGTTATCTCTTTCTCAATGAAGGTTTTGAACTTGTGCTAGACTCCTGCATATGGGAGGGGAAAAATAAGGGAAACAGATTTGTCGTTTTCACAACAGTGCTGGGACCTGCCCCAATCCAAGTGCAGGGCAAAATAGTTTGGAATGGATGTCGTCAAGGGGCGGGATGGATTCCCCAGGGATTGTAGAGAAAGAGGGCTGTTTGCCATTCATCTGGTTTGCTTTGAAAACTGATGTGCAGCCACATGCCACCGTATGCCTCTGTAATGTATCCATCTCCGACCGCGTACGAGGCTTGGTCTCCACATGGTCATGCGAAGCGACCGAGCTTCACTCCCAGGAACAATGGGCCAAGCGGATCCTAGCCCGCAGCAATCGGTGGGCTAGGCTCCCGGCTGAGAGCCTATGGAACTCTCAGCCACTGTAAATACCTATCACTGGTGTAGGGGTGTGTTTGGGGTGTGGGTTGTGTGCCTTTATAAACTGGCCTGCAAGCCGGTAACTTTGTCTTGTTCTACATTGGAAATAAAGTATGAGAGCTGAAATCACTAGTAAGTACTTTTCAGCCTCTATCCAGGAAGAGGGATTGGTGGTTAATGGGGAACTTCAGAATGCCTGTGCTTGACGTGGAAACCTCTTCAGGGCTGTAGGTAAAGGACTGCTCACCATACAGAGGAATTAGTAGCTGTGCTGAATGAAGGGAGCTTATTTCTTGACTATTGGAAGCACAGGCTACTATAGATGGCTTTAAAAAGAGATCAGGCAAATTTAGGGATGATCAGATCCACCAGTAGCTTTTAGCAATGATGGTGAATTGATATTTCCATGTTTGGAATCAGTAACCCTCTGAATACCAGTGCAGGAGACAACAGTGGGGGGAAACTTTGGCATCTATGCTCTGGTTCTAGACCTTCCAGGGCCACTTGGTTGGCCATTGTGTGAAACAGGATGCTGGGCTACATGGACATCTCATCCGATTGAGCACAACTGCTCTGATGTTAGCCAAGAGTCTCTTAAGACCTGCAATGAGTTGCATCTTACCATTGTCCTCAGCTTGGGGCAGCACATTCCGTTAGGACAAAGTGTATCCCAACAATGCAGGAAGCTCATCTAATAAGTGGGATGTGCTACTGTTAGCTGAACAGAATGGTATTAAACAACCTGTTATCCTGAGCAGGGTTGAGATCCAGTGTCAAAAGCTGTCAGGTTCAGTTTGCATGTATCCCACTTTGATCCCCCCCCTTCCATGTAAGAAATGAACCTATGCATCCTAGGGTTGCCAAATCGGTTCGACTCACCGGCGGGGGAGGCTCCTTCCCGTCCGGGAGTCGTTGCAGAGCGTGTGCGCGCGCGCGCAAAGCGCGCGCGTGCCGCCGGGACGTCACCGGAAGTGACGTCACACGCTGGGCGGGGCCACACCATTTGAGGGGAAAACAAAGAGTTTTCCCCTCAAATGGCGTGGCCCCGCCCCCAGCGTGCGACGTCACTTCCGGTGACGCGCACGCGGGGGTGGGGTTTCCCCCGGGCCCCGATTCCGGCGCGCCGGGAATCGGGGCGCCGAAGCGGGGGAATCCCCGCCCCCCGGCTGCATTTGGCAGCCCTAATGCATCCTTATTTATGTACCACTGTGTTTCCCCCCTCATTTTTCCTCATTAAAATTATCACATTGGCAATTTTATTATTGTGCCCATTATTTGTAAGTGGCACCAAAGGAACACTGACAGCAACACAAAAGAAGTGAACTGCAAATGAAGAGGGAAGAATGTAGATGCCCATATTGGCTCCTCTCTAATCTTCGAAAACATAAATTATGTCTTGTTTTGGAGATAAGAATCCACGTGGATTGTTAAACCCAGGGCAGTAGTTGTTTTGCAGCAAAGTAGTTCATTATTCATATTTATTTATTTATTTATTTACTTCCTTTATAGCCCACCTTTCTCCCTAGCCAGGCCCCAAAGTGGCATACATAATTCTAAGGGTTGCCATGTCAACATCCACGTGGGGCCTGGAGATCCCCTTGCTACTACAACTGATCTCCAGATGACAGAGATCAGTTCCCCTGGGGAAAATGGCTGCTTTGGAGGGTGAATTTTATGGCATAGCATCCTGCTGAGGTCCCTCCCCTCCCCAAACCCTCTCCTCCCAAGGTTTCACCCCCCCCCCAATCTCCAGGTATTTCCCCACCCATTGCTGGCAACCAGGGCTATTTTTGGGCAGGAACGCACAGGAACGGAGTTCCGGCTGGCTCCCAAGTTGGCCATGCCCAGCAGGAACTCATTAGCATAATAGGCCACACCCAACAGCAGAAACTCGTTAGGATTGGCTACATTAGGGGTGTGTGACCTAACATGCAAAGGAGTTCCTGCTACAAAAAAAGCCTTGGGTTTTAACAACAAATAAGGGTAAACAGAATAAGAAGCAAAAGTTGGGTGTGGCTGGATAACCACACTTCTGGTAACATGGGGGTGCGGTCTAATGTGCTAATGAGCTGTGCTGTCAGGGGTGTGGCCTAATATGCTAATGAGTTTCTGCTGTTGGGTGTGGCCTATTATGCTAATGAGTTCCTGCTGGGCTTGTTCTACAAAAAGAGCCCTGCTGGCATCCCTAATCATTCTCCTCTCCTCCATTTTTTCCTCACAAAAATCCTGTGAGAGATAGGTTAAGCTGAGAGTGTGTGACTGCCTCCATGGCAGAATTAGGATTCAAACCTGAGTCTCACAGATCCTAGTTCAAAACTGTGACCATTACTCCACACTGCCTCTCCTTCATAGAATGCCTAACCAGGTGAATGGCACATGTCTGTTAAGCATTTTTCCCCCCAGGATGTCAGGCAGCTATTCCTTTCAAGAGATGTTAAGAGACCCATGTTTATTGCAAAGGCCAGGCTTTCTAAAAGGACCACAGTATACGGAGGTTAGATTAATGGCCTGGCACATCCTGTATAGTCTGACAAGCCTTCACCAGAAAGGAAGTATGAGAAGCCACAGGCAAGTGATCTATTCCCCATCAGTTCCTGAAGCCTTGCCCCCTCCACTCTTTCTACATCCGTATTTATCAAAAGTGCACTTAGAGTATGAAGCTGGTGAACTTTGCCTTTGAATTCCATGGGATTTCAAAGTTCAGGCCAAGGGTTTGGCCTCTATAGACCCCTTATAAGTCTTTTTTTTTTTTTTTGGCGTGACTGACATCCCAGTTCAGAAATGGTTACTTCAAAAAAAGCTCAGCTGCCACCAGAAATGAAAAGGACCTATTTCAAACACAGAGAATATTCAACTGTTCCTATTGTGTATTTTCCATCCAGATTTCTGCAAGGTGACGGCACCTTTTGATAAATGAAAGCCGAACCCCAGTTGAGAGTTCTGACTGTATACAAAAGCAATTATCCTTCCATCATTATTGGATTAACCTTTGCAATTATCTGGTTGTGCATGAGTAAGAGCGTTGCTTTTTATTTTTCAGTTTCTCCTGCACTTTGATCCTGCTGGGAGATTATAATGTTATTGTGGAAGAGCAGCATTATTACTATCCACTGAAGTAGGCTTGCTTGCGGAGGAGCAATTCAGTGCCCCATCTTCACTACAGGATAGGCTGAGGAAAGATGGCTGACAAAAGAACATCACTGTGCATAGGGAGTATGTTTGAAGCTGGCAAATCCAGGAGGAAAAATGACTAAGAGATGGCAAATGGACTAGTGCATGTACCCTTTGTGCCAAATGAGTATAATACAGTCCAGCCTCCATGTGGGACCTGGGTGTCCCCCAGGATTACAACTCATCTCCAGACTATGGAGATCATTTCCCCTGGAGAAAATGGATGCTCTGGAGGGTGGACTCTCTCGCATTGTACCCCACTGAGGCCCCTATCCTCCCCAGGCTTCATTCCCCTAAGTCTCCAGGAGTTCCCCAACCTGTGTCTGGCAATCCTACTCCCCCATCCCCTGGCAACCCTAACGGTGGCCGACCAAAGACATGTATTTGCCGCAATTTCAAAAGCAGATGGCTTAATGTCAGGTACCCTGTCAAGTCAAAATGGTACTCAGTGTTTGGTGAGGTACAAGTTGGACAGGTTTAAGTTGTGTTGTTCCTGTGATTCAATTGGAATGCTTCGATACCAAAGATAAAAAGAAAGCTCCACATACAGACAGGCCTGGAAATGGCATTCAGCCCTGAACTATGAGAGATATGAGGCAGGTGAACACTGGCTAAAGGCCTGTGGCCTTGACCTTTTCCATTGGTCATAACTCTTCCAGTTACATCATTCTTCTCCTCCTCTGCTTTGAGGGGAACAGTGGAAAGATCTGTAGTCCCTGCAGCAATGGATTACTGGATCCAACCTCAGCCAGTGGGGTATAGTAGTAGATGAAGGAGACCCAGATTCAAATCCTGGCTTGACAGAAAACATACTGGGTGACCTTGGGCTAATCACACTCTGTCAGCCTAGTTTACCACAGCAGGTTGCTATGAAAACAGAGGAAGAGAGAGCCATGTACTCTGCCCGGTGCTCTTTGGGATAAAAATGTATTAAACCTCCTTGTCTTGATTGCATGGTCATTCAGACATGAGTGGATCACAGCAGTGGTACTGTCTCCGGAAGATGGAAGATGCAGTAAGCAAAGATTTCATCATCTTCCTGGCTCATAATAGTTGCATCTTTCCCCCTTTTGCCACCATTGTCAGCTTGTCCTTTTAGATGATAGCATCATAAACATTGTTTTAGATTTTCGTATCACTTTAGAGTTGGAAAAGAGTGTTTTAAAGGTCATTCTAGTCCTGTCTACTGACACAAGGCAAGAGATGTGTCAGGCAAGTCCACTAGCCTGACTTGATGCAACAGCCACTGCGGTGTGTCACCTGCGGAGAGGACAAGGGACCCCACAAAAGGTGTATGTTGCTCTGCAGACTGTAGAAAGAAGAAATCGCAGCAGCTAAGATCACGAAGGAAAGGAGGTGCCTGTGACCTGAAGCAGACCTTTAGATTACATATTTCTCATGGACAATTTGAACATAGGATCTCTCTCTTTCTTGTACACACGCCTGGACCATAAACGGATAGCGAAGCAGCAATCAGAATTTAAATGAATCCAATCTCATTATGGAAAAGCCAATTTGGGGGTCATAAGGCTTACCAAAATAATCTTTATCTGCCTAATTGCTTTCTTCTAGCAGCAAACACCTTCTGCTAGTTCCTTAACATAATGCCCAGGTTGCCAACCTCCAGGTAGGGCCTGGAGATCTCCCAGAATAACAGCGGATTCTCAGACTACAGAGTTCAGCCCACTTGGAGAAAATGTCTGCTATGGAGGGTGGACTCTATGACATTATACCAGGCTGAGGTGCCTCCCCAAACCCTGGTCTCCCCTGACTCCAACCCCAGGTCTCCGGGAATTCCTCAACCTAGGGTTGGCAACCATATCCTTTCCTTCTCTGAAGGTGTCCTTTTGTGCCTGGATTCTTAATCTATGTATACTTTGATGGACAGCATAACAGCAGGTTCTGCGTAACTCAGGGCAGAGCTTAATAATGTGTCTGACTAGCAGATCTTGTTAACAGGATGCTATTATCTCAAATGTGCTTTAAGGCCAGTTTGAGCTACATACCATCAAGTGTTATAAATTGTGACCTTTTATAAATCAAGAGGGGGAAAAATAAAATGATACGATTTCTTCTCTTCCTTTAAAATGCTCTGCTTGCAGCCTGATCTGTTCCCATTCCAATTTCCATTAGGATAGGGAGATGCAGTTTTGATGGACCATTTGTTGGTGCAGATCTTCATCAGCTGAAGGAAATAACGTCCCCTGTTTGCAGCCCCGCAATGGGCTGAGTTTCCATTGAGCGACACTGCACACAGTGCATGTTTGAGTTTCTAATATTCTCGCACCTACCCCACCAAAGCAGGATAGTATAAAAATCACAAAAGACTATGTTGAAAATGATAACTGTTGGGAAATTCCTTGAACTCTCTCTTCAAAACAGGTATGACGAACTTGCATAAGTTTCTCCATTTGGAAAATCCTTGATGTGGAGTCAATGATCCTTCAGCAGAAGGTACTGATAGGTGCAGATCATCCCTACTTTTTCTGCCCCCCAGCAATGCTTTTTGACCCTGAGAAAGTTGATTCCTAGGGTCATGGGAGCCATGTGTGTTGGGATTTCCCCCCCTTCCTGCTCCTGACTACATCGCACTGACCTGCATGGCTATTACTCCATGCGGGTTCTGCAAACTAAAGAGTCAGATTCTCCAGTGTCAGAACAGAGTGCAGGGAGGAGGTCAAAGCAGGGAAGAGCTCTGATCCTTGCCTGAGTGGAGAAGATAAGAACATAAGAGAAGCCATGTTGGATCAGACCAATGGCCCATCCAGTCCAACATTCTGTGTCACACAGTGGCCAAAACCCAGGTGCCATCAGGAGGTCCACCAATGGGGCCAGAATACCTTTGAACAGAAACATCTTATAAATGAGAAGTATTAGTTTGATGAAGGAATGGCAAAGGAATTATATTTAGAGCCAAAGACCAGGCAGAAAGGGAACCTTTAAACAGATCTGTCTTGAATTTTTACTTCTCTTAGGATCCATGGGTTGCCAGCTCCAGGTCTGGAAATACCTGGGGATTTTTGGGGAAGAGCCTGAGGAGGGCAAGGTTTGGGGGAAGGGAGGGACTTCAGTGGGGTATGATGCCACAGAGTCCACCTTCCAAAGTGGCCATTTTCTCCAGGTGAACTGGTTTCTGTTGCCTGGATATCAGTTGTGATCCCAGGAGCTCTCCAGCCACCCCCTGGAGGTTGGCAACCACATCTATTTCCATAAATATCTCATGAATCCAAGAGCTCATATGTCATTGGAATGAATGTCTTTGACATTAAAAACTCTTCTCCCATATGTGGCCGACAGATGAGGTATCTAGCACACCAGACGTCGTCGCTGTAGCAACAAAGTGGCAGGGCTTGCGTAACCACTGATGGCACAAAGAAATGTGAGCTGTGTTCTGGGCACATCGAAAGATTTTACCCATCAAGTGACTGGATTGGGGGGGGGAGTGAATTGAAAAGACAAGAGCCCTTTGTATATGTGCAACATCATCACTATGACTACATGCATGGCATGTGTTGGTTATTACTAGGGTTGCCAGCTCTGGTGTGGGAAATTCCTGGAGATTTTGTGGGTGGAGCCCGGGGAGGGTGGGGCTGCGGAGGGGAGTGGGATATAATGCCACAGAGTTCATCTTCCAAAGCAGCCAATTTCTCCAGAGGAACTGATGTCTGTTACCTGAAGACCAGTTGTAGTTTTGGGAGGTCTCCAGCCACTACCCGGGAAACTGGCAACCCTAACTGTGGCTAGCATTTTTTGTTTTCCCCTGTGTGGACATTTGTGCCTCTAAGGACTTTCCCAAGGAGCATCGTATGCTTTTACGGCAAGGGGAGGGACTGGGCTGCTGACAGTAATTAACAAATAAACAACAGCCTCTACAAAGGAGCACATGAAGCGATGGCCCTCAAAACGGAGCCCTAAAAGAGTGAGAACCAACATACATTTTAAAAAGGTCTTAACAGCAGTGTAGGAAAACATTAGGTGTGTAATATTTGAAAGAGTTTTATCCATGGGGAAAACTTCTTTTGATGTTTTCTCTCTTGCTTCAGAAGAAACAGCTGAACCATTGCATGAAAAATATAAAACAGTGTACATTATGCATTGAATTTTCTATCATTTCTTTTTTGTCCTTTTTTGAAAGTTGGAATATTTTTTTTCTTACAGTGACACTTTTTTCTGCGAATTTGAAAGAAGGGTGCGTGTCAGCTTTAGTAGTTCATGTGTGAATTTCATTAATGGTGTTCAAAAATTTCTGCATCTCTCTCCCCCTCCCCCTCCCCCTCCCCCCTCTCTCTGTATGTGTGTATCATTCTTCCCAGTGTCCTTTTGTACTTTTCGATTCTAAAAAAAGCATTTCTCCATACTCATAATCAGGGCTACCAATCTCCAGGTGGGGCCTTGAGACCTCCCAGAATTAGAACTGATCTCCAGACTACAGAGCTCGGTTCCCCTGGAGAAAATAGATGCCTTGGAGGGTGGACTCAGTGACATTATACGGCAATGAGGTCTCTCCCCTCCCCAGATCCCTCTCTGCCCAAGCTCCTCTCCCCAAATCTTCAGCTATTTCCAGAGGTCATTTCGGGGGGGATCGCGGGGGATCGCAGTTCCCCCGGGTGAGGTACGGGGGGCGGGGCACATGACGAAGCCCCGCCCCCTGCTTCCGGCTACCCTGCTTCTGGCCCTCATTCAGCCAGGAGGAGGCAGGAGAAGAGGAAGGGTAAGTTGCTTCCTCCCTGCCTCTCCCCACCCCTGCCTGCCTGGGGCCAGGGAGGGCCTTCGTGGGGCTTCCTTGCACTCCCACCGGCCTTGCAAGTCCACCGCTGGGCCCCTCATGGGGCTCGGCAGTGGAGCTGCAAGGCCACCGGCGGCCGGGACCGTTGGGGGCGGGGTGTGTGGCCCTATGACACGCTTCCGGTGATGTCAGGGGGTGTGGCCTTATCAGGGGGTGTAGCATATGCTAATGAGTTATGCTAATGAGTTCCCCTAGCTCTTTTTCTACGAAACGACCCCTGGCTATTTCCCAGTCCAGAGATGGCCACCTCACTCTTAATGTGAAAAAAAACGAAGTGTCAGTAAATGGAGGTTTGATTTTCCGCACAGATGGATGTTGTGTTATTTAGCCAGCTTTACAGGCATCTCTTAACACCTTCTCTAATTGAGTGAGGCAATTTTACTCTTCAAAGGAAGTGGTTACCAGTGTCAGAAAACCAATCCAAGCCCCACTTTAAGACATAAAAGTGTAGAAGAGTTTCTTCATTCACTTACCTTGTCTGAAGAGTATCAACATCTCATCTTATTTTCAGAAAATAATGGTATTTATGTGACTCCATCTCAGTCTATGTCATTCATTTATAGATGCAAGACCTGTAGGTCAAAGGAGTAGAGAAAGAAAGGAAAGGAAGAAAGGAACTCAGTTTGACTAAAAAAACACACACGCATGGGTGACATAGAGTTAAATTAGTGAGTGGGTACCCATTTCCTTTTGAAATCCACCCAATTGTCATCAGTGGGTGTTTAGGGCTACTAATGGAGGGGTCAAGGAGGACAGTATTCCAAGGGCCCTGGTTATCACAGGGACCCATGGAGCTAGGCAAGTGAGTTTGTGTTCATGTGCTGTCTGAGTTAATTCTGGGTGGGATTGTGGGGGCAGATGGAGTCTTTGCCTGGGGATACATGGTGGCTCTTGGCATCTACAATATTTTATGTTTCAACACTTTAATGTCTACTAAACACAAATGTCTAAATGAATATCCTCTTCTGGAATCAATATGCTGATGCAAACTCTGTAGGCTGGATCCAGATTAAATTTACTGCCCACGCAAGACAGTGGAACAAAACGCTCCTGACTCCCCCATCGCCCCCCACTGGTCACCACAAAATGCTACTCGTGTGGGACAGGGGTCTGAAGAAAGAAGGGGAATTGGTGGAAACTACCATCACCCCTTTCATTAGTGGAAAATCTAGTCTGGATCCAACCCTATAAATCTAATAAGAAGACAGATAATACAACTATAGTTTTGAAGTTCCTACATAACATCATTCCTCATATTTCAAGACCCAGGATATTGCTAAGGGTACAATCAGAAACCATACAGTACAGGAACTTTGCTGAAATTAAACCAGTCTGGTGCTAATCAGTGTCTGAATATATGTACTCTCGGGGACCCTATGTTGGGAACCTCCATGATCAGAGGCAGTCAACCTCTGAATCCCAGAGCCAGGAGGCAACATCAGGGGAAGTTGGCCTTCCAGAGGAACTGGTTGGCCACTGTGTGAGATAGGATGCTGTACTATAGTGACCACTAGTCTCATCCAGCAGGGCTCTTCTTATGTTCTTATATGTTCACTGCTTTTGAGTAGTATGATGGAAGAAAGGTAGGATAGAAATCTGATTTAATGAATAGTAACAATAACCCAACTAATACAAAATGATTTAATTCTACTTTACTCTGGCCGTGCGTTGAATCACATCCAGAAGGCGCTGCTGACTCTTGACTTAGCGCCAGACGGAACAAGAAGTTTAAAAAGGCAGGTAGGCATCACTGTTATTCCTTTAGAGGATAGTTAAAGGACCAGAATTTATTTAGAATTCAGATTTGTATGCTGCTTCTCTACTGCAAGGCCCTCAAAGTGGGTCAGACACTGACTATAATAACAAAACCAAAATCTTTAAAAATTTATATACTTTTAAAACCGTAAAATTATTTTTAAAATATGACCAAAGTTTTTGAAAAACATAAATCAGCCCTAGCTTTCCAGGAAACCAACTCTCTCAAGAATTCAAAAAGAACACAAAAGGGCCGTGTGGGTTTGATATGTTCCCCAAAACTGCCTAAAGGCCTTAAAGGTGCAAGGTGGTCTATCTGTTACAGGAAGAGTTTTTTCTTGGAAGAAGACAATGGGAGTGGAACTCAAATCCAGAGTAATAATAATTGAGTTACCTGTACATCCCCTGAAAAGTATCTTTTGGGAGCTAGGGAAAGGTTTTTTCCATCAAAACAAGAAACTAATACTTAATTGAAACTGTAAATCCAAGATGCTGAGTATTTAAACAGTCACAGCTTCCAACTGGTATAAAACAATGGTGGTGTTTAAGACTAAACTCGCCAAAAGCCACATTTCCTGTAGGTAGAATCTGCATTAATTGTGTGCACTTAATGATCTTTAAAGGTCTGTTTTTGTTGTAAGCCTTTAATTCTGGTGGTGCTTTTGTATTTTGCATTTGGATTTTAGCCAGACTCATTCAGGTTCCTTCAAGTTCCTCATAGATCAAAAATCAAGCACGTAACTACTAGGTGGGTGCTGTTTTCAAGTAACCTGGAACCAGCCCTGGAATCTAACACAGTGGGAGCTTCCTGTCCCCTACCACTTCTACAGCCACATTCTTTGTCACCCTCATGGGGAGGTTATCCAGATGCAGGCTGGCATTGCTGGTCTGAGATTTGAGTGCTGAACTAGAACTGCAGGAAGGCAGTGCCTTAAAAGAAGGAATAATGTCAGGTGGCATTTTCCACAGAGACTTTCCATGATATGCTTGCAGTTCATTCTGTCTGTCCAGTGTAAGTGGGTGGGAGATTGGGTCATATATGAAGTCCAAAGTAAAACACTTTAAAGGATCTCAAGAACACACTGCTGCCCAAAGGGGGCAGAACTTAGCTTGATTTGTGTTGGTGTAAAGCGGTCTTGAAACTTCAGAGTATCTGAGGATGACTGGGAAGCCTAGAGCAGGTGGCTATACAGGTAGTTATTGTCTTTCTGCCACTGAGAAGGTGGTGGAGGGAGCTGGAATGCATACAGAGGAGGAGGAGTAAAGTTGGGTCTCTCTGTGTTATGGATGCCAACCTCCAGGTGGTGGCTGGAGATCTCCTGGGATTACAACTGATCTCCAGGCCACAGAGATCCATTTACCTGGAAGAAATGGCCATTTTGAAAGGTGAACCCTGTGGCATCATACTCCACCAAAGTCCTGTCGAATGCTCCCTCTAAGATGCGGAGTCTTGTGAGCAAAAATTCTACTTTGTGACCTACTGGCATTAAAGTTGTGAGCAAGCGATTTGGCTACTGCATAAATTTGTTTTCTCTAGAGTCATCCTTCCTAAGCTAAGACAAAAATGTGCGAGCCAGAGGCTAAAAAACTGTGAGCTAGCTCACATTAACTCAGCTTAGAGGGAACACTGTCCCTCCCCAAACCCCACCCTCCTCAGGCTCCACCCCCAAAATCTCCGGGTATTTTCCAATCTGGAGCTGGCAACCCTACTCCGTGGGTCCTCCATCATAAGGAAAGGCATTTTACTGTTGCAGAGGCATGCTGAGGACTTGCATACAAATGCAAGAACATAAGAGGAGCTGTGCTGGATCAGCCCAAAAGCCTGTCTAGTCCAGCGTTCTGTTCACACCGTGGCTGACCAGATACCTTTAGGAAGCCCCTAAACATGAAGACTGCAACAGCATCCTCCTGCCGGTGCTCCCCAGCAACAGATTCAAAGAGGCATACTGCCTCTGGTACTGGAGGGAGTAGATAGCCATCATGATTAGTCGCCACTAATAGCCCAGTCCTCCATGAATTCGCCCACTCCCCTTTTAAAGGCCTCAAAGTGGGTGGCCATGACCACAACCTGTGTGTTAGGTATATTCTTAATTTTAAAGTGAATCAGCAGAGTATTAAAGAGGCAGAGTCCATGGTGTGTTTAAAATATAAAAGTTTACTACAACCTAGCATGGGAAAGGGTACACGGGATGTAAAATAAGAAAGAGCTAATATTCCTACATCCTTGCTACTAGACTGAACATGGCAGAAGCGAGCCAAAGACTAACTTCTTGCTCAGAACAAAGAACCATAAAATGCTAATACTTGGCACTTTGGTCTCCAATCAGAACAACAAACTAGATCTGAAGTTACCCGGCTTTCTAACTCTCTAAACTGATTGGTTACAAACAAACATGTGACTTAACAAACATCATTAATCCAGTAAATACTGAAGAAGTGTTTTAACTTGTAACACCCAACACTGTGGCAGTGAATGTGACTGCCAGGTGAACTTGATTGAAGTTCCTCAGCTGTGTGAGGTGAATTCCTGAGCAGGCCACATGGACATTTTCTGTCAAAGTTCTTCTTGAGCACATTGCCAAGCGGTTGTGTGCCAGTGCTGTAGCTGTGAGCTCTATCAGGCCAGATCATGTCTTGGTAATAACTGTTGCTTGTTTGTCAAAGGAGAGCTTTCGCTCAAGTGCTGAGCTTTTGCTCCTGTTCAGCTTCACCCTCTTGGCTGCGCTCAGTCCCGAAAAGGAGCTGGTGTGGTGTGCCTGGCCCCAAGCCTTAGGAGCCTTCCTGCCCATCATCCAGAGGTTTGGGAAGTTGTGTAAGGTCAACTTGTATATGTAAGCTTTTGACAGTCTATGAACAGTAGATTTCCCCTGCTTTTTAACATCTGGCCAGAAGATATTATGTGGTGGTAGAAGGGCTATTTTTGTCTCACTGTTGTACTGAGGTTTTAGATTGTTTGTGGCTTTTTAGATTTGTAAGCTTCTTTGAGTTCTGCTCTAGAGAAGAAAAGTGAGGTAATGTACTTTAAAAATAAAGCAATCAATAGCAAATAGGTTGCAGCTGTTTTTGCACTTGCACAGTCTGCAAATTAAATTCTCTTGATTACTGGAGAAGAAAGAGGCACAGAGCTTGTGAGGCCATGGTCAGGTTTTAAAGTGACCTGTTTGCCAGCATGGAGTTACTCTCTGTTCTTTCCTTCATTGTACCCATGCAATTGTGTATCCTTTCAATGACTAATACTGGGGACACTGCAGTGCCTATATTTTGTACCTGCACTGTTAGTAGTATCTATTCATGAAGTGATTACAAGACTATCTGGATCCATGGGCAGACACTGAAGGCACATGAGAACATCTAAGAAGCAAGCTTCCACTCAAAATACCTTCGAACTTTTTTTCCTTTTAAAAGGCACATAGTGAACAACTGGAGGTGGCAGCCAATGCTCCCTCTAAGCTGTGGAGTCTTGTGAGTAAAAATTCTATTTTGTGAGCTACTAACAGTAAAGTCGTGAGCGGGTGATTTGGCTGCTGCATAAATCAGTTTGCTCGGGAGCCCTCCTCCCTGAGCGGAGACGAAAATGTGTGAGCTGGAAGCTAAAAAACTGTGAGCTGGCTCATACTTACTCAGCTTAGAGGGAACACTGGTGGCAGCTGCAAAAAAGTAGTCTGTATCCATATAACTGGACATGTCTAAAATTGTTGGAATGCATTTGAAGAGTTCAGCGAATGACTAGTTTCCTGATCACAACTGGCAAGCTGGAAGCATGGTGAATTGGTATGTGATCAAGCATAACTATCGATACTAGCTGCATCCTGTTACCCTCTAAAAGCCACAGGAGCACATTATGAGAGAGTAAAGCAGAGAAATGTAACAGCAACAACAACGAAACCCACACCCAGCGTACACTGATCTTTACATTACCCTGATTGGTGAAAATAGAAGACATTTAGGACACTAGCCTTTCCCTCGTTTGGCTGTGCCAGATTGGTTAGTCTTCATTTACTCTAGTAACTTGCAAAATACCTAAAAGCATTCCTTTGGAGAAAGCCCATGAGATGTAGCTTAATTGCTTTACCAGTAAATAGGGAACATTTTGTGCCAAATAGCCAGCTGGTGCAGCATTATTGGAATAGTCACAAGCTTTATTGGGCTGTCCATAATCCGGCTAGGTAGTGATGGAAGGTGAAATGCTAAGAGTTTCCTAACTACTAGAGCTGTCTCCTCCAGTTGCACTGAGTGTCATTCCTAAAAGAGCTGCTGCGTCTG
>NW_015159729.1:393215-407032 GCF_001447785.1 Gekko japonicus | reverse complement strand
TGAATAGTCTTTCTGCTAGGTTGCATTTTCCTGCCTGAATGTAGCCTGAAGTTAGGGGTAAAGTGAACTTCCACCCCTGTCCTGAAGCTTTGTGGCTTTGTTATTCCATTTAATGGGATAGGGTTCAAATCCCCTCTCTACCATGAAGCTCAGTTGGTATTCTTGAGTCAGTCACTTTCTCAGCTAACCAACCTTAAAGGGTTGTTGTGAAAGTAATGTGGACATGTTAAGAACATGTAGGCTGGAGGAAAGATAAAGCCATGATATTTTGCTGACTCTGCACAGAGGGCACAGCAGGGAATGAGATGGAAACGTAGCATCCTTTCTTGATCTTTGGTAAAACTCTTATTGATATTTTTAAATCCCATGGTTCATGCATGCTTTTAGTTGCTCCACCACACCAAAAAATAACAAGTGGTATGTTTTCTTCTTCTTAGAGAGGAATACGCTATAGTACACAATGGTTCCACGGTCAGGGGTCGTTTCATAGAAAAAGAGCTAGGGGAACTCATTAACATAACTCATTAGCATATACCACACCCCCTGCCATCACTGGAAGTGTGTCATAAGGCCACACCCCCTGCCATCACCGGAAGTGTGTCATAAGGCCACACCCACCACTCAGTTAGTCTTAGTCTTAAAGGTTAGTCTTAAAGGTGCCATTCGTTAGTCTTAAAGGTGCTATTTGAACTCTTGGACTATTTTGCAGCAACAGACCAACACAGCTACCTCGGGGAAGCTCCTGGATGGGGCTGGGAGTCCTTGTGGAGGCCACGTGGAGTGGCCTCGGCCAGGCAGAGGGGGAGGACACCAACTTACCCTCCTGCTTCTTCCTTCTTCTGCAACAGAACGAATGAGGCTGGAAGCAGGGGGCGTCCGGAAAAAGGGGTGGGGCTTCGTCGTGTGCCCCGCCCCCTGCACCTCACCCGGGGGAACTGCGATCCCCCGCGATCCCCCCGAATCAACCTCTGTCCACGGTGATGCCACTCTCGCATTCATCTAACAGATTTTTAAAGCTACATTGCAGTGTAGTGGTTAGAGTGTCAAGCTAGGATCTGGGAAACCCAGGTGCAAATCCCTGCTCTGCCGTGGAAGCTTGCCAAATGAATGACTTTGGGCCAGTCACACACTCTCAGCCTATCCAATTTCACGTATTTGTTGTGAGGACAAAATAAGGCAGACCATGTGTATACCACTCCGGTTTCCTTGTAAAAAGGGAGAGATAAATATCATTAGATAGATAAACCAGGAAGAATATGACTTCACTAAGCTCAGTGGATCTGACAGAAGGGTTGCTGTTCTTGTAAAAGAGGGAGCTGTTTTGTTCTCGCTGAAACCAAAGTGTGTCTAATTCAACTGCCTTAATCCAATATCAGCTATAATTACCCACTTATTTATGCATCTTGATTCTAACTAGCCCTTCCTGGCAACTAACCCCCCCCCCCTTCCTACATGTAGTTGAGGCAATTCTGTTTCACTGTATCTGAAGAAATGTGCTTGCACACAAAAGCTTATACCTTGGATAAAACTCTGTTGGTCTTAAAGGTGCCACTGGACTCAGACTTTGTTCTAATTCTGTTCTAGAATGTGAAAACTAACATGGAGATGTACAACACTTGTTACCAAGGGAAACTGTCATGAGCTCACACTTACCCTTTCCTCTGTTTCCCCCCCCCGCCCCCTTCCTATACAGCATCAGCCCAAGCTGATGTACCCACTGTATCATTTCATCTAGCCATCAAAACTGCAAGGCTTAAGTTAGACCTTGCAGAACTCCATGGAATCATCCTTCTGCTAACCAACCCACACAACTTACATAACAGCTACACATCATGGAGATCCATTGATAGTATCCATTGATGGAATTTGTACATGTGCTCCCACAATAAGATGTATGAGCCATCCCAGGGCCAGTGTCTATTGGCAAGTTGGTTTTTAAAGGTATTTTATGCCAATAAAGGTCAACTGAACTGAACTGAACTGGCAAGTTGGCTAGTCATTATGCAGGCCTGTAGCCAGGAATTTCTTTTTTTGGGGGGGGGAGGCGCCAGGGGGTGCTAATTAAATAAAATTATTTTAAATGCCTTAACTTTTATTTAAATAAAAAGCCACTGGTGGCTTACTCCCTGCTTTTCTGGCTGCATGGAGCTGGGAACATTCCCAGCGGGACTCTCCAGCGGTGCAGCCCATGCTCGCTCTTTGGCAGGCAGCAAACATGGTGTGCCAGGAGGAGACCCAGAGAGGGATCCACCGAGCAATTCTGTGCATTGCTCATGATACTCACCCAAGGGCGGGAGCCTTCTCAATGGCAGCAGAGCCATCCTGAGCACGGGGCTGGTAGTGCCCCTTGGGCCTGCCACTGAAGGCAAAGCAAGACCCTCCCCGCCCCTCCCCATACCAGCAAGGGCTGGTTGGCTGCAGCAGGAGCCCTGGCAGTGTCTGTGGGCTCAGTACCCTCTGCCTGGTGCAGACTGTAACTCCCAGGGATCTTCAGCCAAGCAGTGCCAGGCCCTGCCAGTGCTGCTGACTCTTTCTGCCTGGCCACCCGGAACACAGAGGCAGGCAGGCAGGTGTGCCCTTGGCTCGGGCCCACATTCTGCTCAGAGGATCCAGCAGTGCTGCCTGCCCCGTGCAGTGGCTGTGCAACCTCCATCCAGAGTCCCTGCCAGGCAACCCTGTCAAGTCCCTGCTGCCACTCCTCAGGAGCCTGGTGCAGCTGGTCTGAGCCTGAGGGCACAGAGCTGCCCTCGGTGGGGTGGGGGTCATTGCAAATGTGATGGAGCACCGCCCCAACACCCCACCACTGGCTATGGCCCAGTCATTATGCCAGATGAACTCCCAAGTAATTTGATAAATTGCTCATGCATCTGTTTTTACCCTTCTGTAGATTGTCTCAAGCTACTCAAAGTAGCTACTCAATCTATAATAAAAGCATAGTTATGGAGACCTTGTAGCACTACAAAACCCTCCAGTTTTCTCCACAACAAGCATTTCTTTACAGAACTCCTCTATAGTGAATCAAGTTCTTACTCAATTAGATCCTATTCTCTGTTGCCCATTCAATCATGAGTTGCTAGGGTTATCAAAACCTTGCCCCAAACTTCTGTGGTGAGCAGGAGAAAATGAATCTTAAAAAAATGACTGTTGGATGATGGCCTGACATCACTTCCAAGAAAACCTGGAAATGACATCAGTCCTCTCTAGGAATCACCAGATACTCTTATGTTTTTACCATATAAAAAGGTAAAGGTTTCCCTTTCTCAAAAGCCAGTCAAATCTAACTCTAGGGGGCAGTGCTCATCTCCGTTTCCAAGCCAAAGAGCCAGCTCTGTCCGAAGACTTCTCCGTGGTCATGTGGCTGGCATGACTAAATGCCGAGGTGCACAAAATGCTGTTACCTTCCCACCAAAGTGGTACCTATTTATCTACTTGAAATTTCTTGCTTTCGAACTGCTAGGTTGGCAGGAGCTGGTGCCAGAGACAGGAATTCATGCCATCATGGGGCACTCGGGACTCGAACTGCTGAACTACAGACCTTCCAGTCTGCAGCTCAGAGTCTTAACCTCTGAGCCACCACAGCTCATAATTATATGGTTAATTACCATATAGTTTGTGACAATTCCTACAGAGGCATGACTTTCCAGAAGTGATATCCCTGATCTCCTGCTAGCTGCCTGGCATAGAGTTTCTAGCAATTCCTAGAGAGGACTGATATCATTTCCTACAGAGGATTCCTAGAGAGAACTGATGTCATTTCCAGGCCATGCCTGGCAACCCTATGGACTGTTGTTCCTTTCCATGAAAAGTGAAGGTGTACCTGGATGGAAATTTGTGCAGTAAGCTGCAAGAGGCGGCTTACATTAAAAGGTTAGAATGCATTAAAACAAAGAGTGGGCTGGATCAGGATTCATTCTGTATATACTATGTGATACAATCTTGATCCTGCATTCTGTTACTGGGATAAAAGGGGTTCACTGTGGAACAAAATACAGCACATCCACTTCCAATCTACTTCTAAGTTTTCCTCCTCCAAAAGCTTCAGAATTTCTTTGCCCTGTATTTTATGTTTTTTAAATTTTCTTAACGGTTTGCATTTGGCCTCAACACAAAGTTTTGTTCTTCAGATTCCTCATTTTACAATGCATTTGCATTGCGCAGCACAAATAAAGATTAAGCATGTAGTCCTCCACTTTTAGTGAGGTACTTACCATCACAAGAAATGGCCTCTAAACTTATGAAAGATGGCAGGATTATAGGTAGCATTCTGTTTGCTGCTTCTCTTTTTATAAACGTTCTCCTAATTGGATGATTTGGTCCTAGATTTTAATGGCAAGTGCTGAAGTAGGATTTAAGCTGTATATCAAAGCAAAGTAGAGGAAATAAGACCCATTCCCCAAATATTATACGACTGCAGCATGCTGCTTTATGGTGAAAATGCTTAATTCCGATGGAGGCGAAACTCCTGCTGTAAACAAAAATGATGCTTACCCAGCAGATTGGATTTATAGGGAGCCATATATGTGATATGCATATTCATTAAAGGCCAGAGTCTTGCTTAATTTACAGCCTCTGCAATCCTGTTAAATTAAGGGGATATGGGGTGGGGTGCAAAAGATGATGGGAGTGGCCTGTAACTTGTTCAGCTGCCCAATCCAGACCTGGCATACAGGATGACCAACAAAAAAAAAGTTTTCTGTAGTTTCCCTTTTGAAAATTCTTAGGTCACAACAACAACAGCAGCAGCAGCAAAAGGATGAACTATTTTGGACATTAGGCACCAATTTCCCAAAACACATATTATCTAGGTATATTCCTTAGCTTTAGTATAGTTACAACATGACACCGTCTATAAAACCAACCCTCTATGGTTAGGGGTCACCAGCCTCCAAGTAATGGCTGGAGGTCTCCTGGTGTTACAAATGATCTCCCTATGACAGAGATCAGTTCCCCCGGAGAGAATGGCTGCTTCGGACTCTGTGGCATTATATCCCTCAGAGGTCCTTCCCCTCCCCAGACCCCACCCTCAACAGGCTCTGCCCCCCCCCATCTACAGGGATTTGGCAACCCTATGACTGCAGGAGGTGCAGTTTTTTTCTTACTTGTTTCCTAATGCATTTTAATAGCAGTCAAAATCCTAGTAATCTGTTCTTTGTCAGGATTTTAGCCAATTGAGCCTGAAGTATAATATATGCAGGAATTATGTCTACATTTTGTAAGATCAAGGTGTTGTCTTTCAGTGAAACCTTCTAAGTAACTGAGTACAAATCAAAACAAGTCCGCCTTTTCTCTGCTGTCCTGGATTTTGCTCCGACTGTTAGAGATCATGTCAAGCTAACATTAACTTTGAAAGTGCAAGAACCTTTATCACTACTGGCCTTGCATTTGTGTTCCCCGCTCTTCCCTATTTCTTTCTTGTCAGGAGTATAGTGAAGGAATCCTCATTAGAGCTAACTCAGGAGGAGGAGGAGATTGGATTTATACTCCGCCTTTCACTACCCGAAGGAGTCTCAGAGTTGTTTACAATCCCTTTCCCTTTCCCTTCCCCTCCCCACAACAGAAATCCTGTGAAGTAGGTGGAGCTGAGAGAGCTCTCTCAAGAACAGCCCTTGAGAGAACAGTTCTGAGAGAACATGTGACTGACCCAAGGTCACACCGGGAGCTGCAAGTGGAGGAGTGGGGAGTCAAACCCGGTTCTCCCAGATTAGAGTCTGCCCTCTTAACCACTACACCAAACTGGCTTTCTGGTTTCCATGATGCATGAATGATGGCCTATGGCTTAACTTGGTATGTTTCCCTCCCTCAAGGCAGACGGGGGAAAATTAAACTCTAGATATGCCACATGTGCATATTTGTATGTCACAGACAACTTGAGTTAAGTTTTCTCAAGGATTTGTTGATCACGCTGTCATGAATGTTGATCATAATATCAGTTTGATTGACCCTTCCCCCACTTCTTCTCCTGCCGTGTTGGATACAACAATGGTCCTTCATATGTCTGCTAACTCCTGAAGTATTTGCAACTGAAGCAAGGAAATCTGTAACCAGAGAATACGATCAAAGCCCACAGGCACTGACATAATCAAAGGAAGAACAGAAAACCACACATGTCTAAAATTAACAGAGTTAGCAGAACAATACAGCATTATCGGTTAGAGAATGGAATGTAGATAAAACAATGCTAGAAGAGAGGCAGTCTGGTTATATCTGATAGAATGATCTACTTATTTGTTTTGGGTCGACCGGGGTATTATTTTGTGTCTTCAAAATGATCTATTGTCAAGGAATAGATCAGATGCATCAGCAAGAAGTATTATCAATAACATTCATAGAGGCATGGGGATTTTAATTATAAATCCTAAAGTAAAGATGAATGTAACAAGACCAGCGTTTCATGACTGGCTCTTTTTTGGGACAGCAGTAGTTAGAGCTGCCAGGGTGTCCATCATGGTGGGCCACCTCCCACTCCTGTGCTCTGGGCTCCTTCCACTGCTCAATGGAGCAGCGGGAGCAAAGGGGAGGGGGCAGCATTGTGCAACACCGAGACATCACTTCCAGCTATATGTGTGCTGATTTCTCCACACCCGCTACCCCTCTGCATATCACACCTAACCTAATTACTCCTGCTCATGTCATTTGGCATCTGAAATCACTCCGCTTTCCAATACATGATAGGACAGATGGACTCACAGTCTAGCTGTATCTGAAGAAGTCAGCAGTGACTCACGAAAGCTCATATCCTGCCACAAATGTATTCATCTTTCAGGTGCTACTGGACTTTTCCTCTTTTCTGCAACTGTGTACGTGGAAGTGGTGTCACAGCATCACATGGCAAATCACATAGTAATGCCTGGGCAGATGAAGTGGGTGTTATGCAACTTGCCCAGTGCACACACACTTCTATACAGTTCGGACAAGCCAGTGATCATATAGGGGCAGGGTGAAGGGCCAGCACACTTGTATCTGTTCTTCCTCTCCCAGCATGCAGAGTGGTCATGAGTGCAGGACTAGCTGCATTATGTGGTCGGGCTGCGGACTGTGAATGAATGTAATTGGGAGTTGTGAATCTGTGAATTGCCGTGGTCTTCTGTAGTCTCCTAATAGAAGGTAGACACACATCTCGATTTCCTGATGTGACCAAAGAGGCTGTGTAGACTGGTGATTGGAGACAACCACCACAATGTTCCATATGAGAAGGAAGAGGGAGGAGCAAGGCGTGCATGTGAGCCCAGCATCTATCCCATTTTGTGCACATACAAGCTTAATATTGGCTTGACCTGACTTACGATGCAGCCTTAAGACTAGAGAGCCAGTTTGGTGTAGTGGTTAAGTGCGTGGACTCTAATCTGGGAGAACCAGGTTTGATTCCCCATACCTACACTTGCAGCTGCTGGATGACCTTGGGCAAGCCATAGTTCCGTCAGAGCTTTTCTCTCAAGAGCAGTTCTCGAGAGAGCTCTCTCAGCCCCACTTACCTCACAGGGTGTCTGTTGTGGGGAGGGGAAGGGACAGGAGTTTGTAAACCGCTTTGAGGTATAAATCCAATCTCCTCCTCCTCCTAGAACAGGGGTCCCCAACATGGTACCTATGGGATCCATGGCACTCATCAGCACGTTTCCGGTGCCCACCAAGTGTTTTTAAATAGTGGGAGGGTCTGAGTGTGGCTTTTGCCCAGCGGGGGTTCTGACTGGACATTGAAGGTGTGACTGGCTGTGCAGGTTTTTTAAAAAAATTGCTTCAGCAGCAGGTGCCACCACAGCACAGGAATCTTCACTGCATGGCTTTAAAAAAGCTGTGTTTCTGCAGGAACATATTTTTAAGCACTATGTTCATTTTAAAAGACATCCTGTCAAACAGAGTTCCTATTTGAAATTTTGAAGAACTACTATTAGAGTTATGCATGGCCTCACTTCCTGACTCATTATGGTTGGCTCCATCTCCTGTGGCAGATATTTTGTAGTTGTGCCCTGGGTTAGAATTCTAAAGGTGCCCACACAAGTCCGATAAGTTTGGGAACCCTGGACTAGAATGCTTTCTTAGTGTGAAACTTGACATTCTCTGAATATTCAGAAGATTCTGCATGAGAGTCCAGTTGATTTGGCAAAAGAGCAAAGCCATGCACTCTCTCATTACCACAGAATAAAACACGGAAAGGGTTATTTGGCTTTTTCTGCTGGCCGGCCATGGAAGACTCTGTGTATTTCCCCCCCGTCTTTGAATTTAATCAAGATTAGGTGAGTCCTCTCTATCCTTTTTTTGTTTAGACTCCACAGCTAGAATCCTGATTTTTTTTTTAATGTCCTCTGGTTGGCTCTAGGACATCTCCGCAATGTGCAGGGAACAGGAGGAGGAAGGTCATGATATCAGCTCAGAAACGATTGGGTTACCACTTTCCTGTGTTCCAGAAAGATCATATGGCTATGCTTTGTTGACTCATTGGTTTTTTGGACATGCTACAGTAAAAGCATAAGTTCAGTGAGTCAGTTACAGAGTCTATCATGGCAGCCTACGCTTCCACCAGTGACTAGTGCCGAATGTTCTAAAGGAATGGGTAAAGGGAGCCAAAAGACAATTTATGGATAACTGAGGATTCAGGCATGCATGGGCAAGAACTATTGTGTTACACCAGATTCATAAAATGGCTTAAGTCATTGACTGCATAAATATCTTCCAGTAATATCTTTCAAATGTGATGAATAAATGTTTCTGCATTGTGTAGAGGGTTGGACTAGATGACTCTGGAGGAACCTTCCAACTCTATGATTCTAATTCATGAAATGTTTTATTTATGTTGTTCTGTACCAGTGTGGTGTAATGATCAGAGTTTGAACTAGGACCAGGGAGACCCAAGTTCAAATTGGATGACACTTATTGGGTGACCTTGGACCAATCACACTCTCTCTTAGCCTAACCTACTTCAAAGGGTTCTCGTGTCAGACTAACCTTATCTCTCTCTTTTTTTTTGAAAAAGTTACTACCTTTCTGAATCATGGGAAACACTGTAGACATAGTCTGTCTTGATTTCAGTAAGGCTTTTGATAAGATTCCACAAAATATGAGTGAGTATTTTAATCGCCAATGTATCCTGTAAAATATGAATGTTGGTTTTAAGTGGTTAGTCTGTATAGTTTTATCGCACCTTGGGTGCCTTAATTGTTTTAATCCTGTTGTATTTTATTGCACTGTTGTGCCTATGTAAGCCGCCCTGAGCCCGTGTGCGGGGAGGGCGAGGTATAAATGAAATAAAATAAATAAATAAATAAATAAATTAACAAGGTGGTAAAATGTGGTTTGGATTCTTTTAAGTAGATCTGTAACTGGTTGCACACAGATTGCACCTGAAGATTTCTTGTGAATGGTTCCTCATCCTCTTGGAGAGAAGTAACAAGTGGAGTGCCTCAGGGATCTGTCCTGGGACCTGTTTTGCTCAACATCTTTATAAATGATTTGGATGTAGAAATAGAGGGAATGCTTGTTAAATTTGCAGATGGTACTAAATTGGGAGGGGTAGCAAATATGGTAGAAGACAGAGTCAGGATACAGGATGATTTTGACAGGCTGGAAAACTGGGCTAAAACAAATACATTTCAACGGGGAACCACTGAAGACTCTGCAGAGGAAGGCAATGGCAAGCCACCTCTGCTTCTCACTTGCCTTAAAAGCCCTTTGCTGGGTCGCCATAAGTCGGTTGAGAATTGATGGCACAGACATACATAAAGAACTGTATCACTTACACCACATTGTCCAGTGTCGCTTTGGGCTGGTATTTATTGACCGGTGATTCTCCATATTGCATGGTAAACCACCTTCTTATCTATCTTGCTTCTGTGAAACAGTTGGCTCAAACTTTGTCTCCTAAACTCCTGGATTTATTTTGCTGTCATTCCCCCCCCCACCACCCACCCTGCAGGCTTAGCTAGTTAATTACTTATCTGCAGGTCTTTTAATTTTTGTTTAAAAGTAATTGGTGTGTATAGCTGATTGGGAACTTTTGTTACTTTCCCCTAGAGACACTGGAGTCATTTATGTACAGCTTATCTGAATGTACAATCAGCTAAATTAATACTTGTTATAATTTCACAGACTCCCATGTATTGTTCACTTTGTAGAGGAGGAAAATTGAATTTTAAAAGTAATCTGAAAAGATACTGTAAAATATCACATTAATTTTTTGTTATTTAATTATACCCCTCCCCCCCCCAATGATGCCTCGTATTATGTTTCGGGGAAAGAACTGGCTTACTCCCTTTATTGTTAGATCCAGGTGGGGTAGCCATGTTGGTCTGAAGCAGCAGAACAAAGTTTGAGTCCAGTGGCACCTTTTAAGACCAACAAAGGTTTTATTCAAGGTATACGCTTTTGTGTGCCTGCACACGAAAGCTTATACCTTAGATAAAACTTCATTGGTCTTAAAGGTACCACTGGACTTAAACTTTGTTCCCTTTATTGTTGTAATAACACCTTCCCCTTTCATGTTGGGTGGGATCCCGCCAGCTGTTCTGCTTGATTTGGATCAGTCCCCCTCCTTGTTTTAGACCAGTGATGGCGAACCTTTTAGAGACCGAGTGCCCAAACTGCGACCCAAAGCCCACTTATTTATCGCAAAGTGCCAACACGGCAATTTAACCTGGATACTGAGGTTTTACTTTAGAAAAAACAACACATACATTAACTGAAGATGATCCAAACAAAGTAAGGAAAGCAATCCCAATTGCTTTCATTTACTCAAAATTATTTGGCAGAGAATTCGACACGTTAATGATGGTCTGGGCCTGGCTGGGGCGATGGCACGTGTGCCCACAGAGAGGGCTCTGAGTGCCACCTCTGGCACCCGTGCCATAGGTTCGCCACCACTGTTTTAGACTGTTCCACATGGCTTTCGTCCATACGGATTCACGGTCTCCAGCACAACCTGTTTGGGGGACAAAGGAGACTCCCCCCCTACTTTTTCATCAGTGGAAAAGTTGGATGAATCCTACCCATTGTTTGGATTGTTTGTGTTCAATGGCTTGTAAACAAGTACCTATGATTATTAATGGGCTCTCTCTCCAGTGCAAACTGTGGTTGGTACCACTTTGGCTAAGGTGATTATTGTGCTGATGGGAGCAAATTCTGCCATAAAGTTTATACAGATGTCTGAGAGGTATCACCACATAACTGCTTAACAGCTTATCATGTACCACTTATAACAATGTGGAGAGATGGCTACTTTTCTAAGAACTAGGGATATTGATTTATTTGGTTAGCATATTTATGTGCTGCTTTTCTCAAAATGGCTTACAAACATCAAAGGCATAGAAAAATCTCAGTATATTAATAAAACTTATGTTGGTCATGCCTCTGTTACCACAAAATTAACAAATGGAGAAAAACTGTACCAGCAAGAAGCCACCCACAGAGTGGGGAAAAAATAAATCAGATGTGAAATGAAAAAGATTGAGAAGGTGACACTCTACCGACCAAGATGGACTTTGTCCATTGGTGCTCTAGCAGCTGGTGGGAGAAAGAAAAAAAATTATAGACAATGTCAGTGACAGCATGATATCAGTTCCAGGGAAACCCAGACAACCGATAGAGCTTTTGGTGATTCCTAGAGAGGACAGATGTCTCTTCGAGGGGAACCCCTCCCCATGTCCCTGCCCCAACCTACTCCAAACTGGCAACCATATTCAGTGACCGGTATCTCCAAAGAATCAGATTGTAGATGATGTGAATAACCCGGGGAGCCGCTGCCAGTCAGAATAGACAATATTGACCTTGATAGACCAATAGTCTAAGTATAGGGCAGCTTCATGTGTTCATGTGATCAGTGTTCATAGTTTGTGGATATATCTTGCTTTCCTAGATCCGTGTGCATATAATGGGTAAAAAAAACCAAACACGAATTCAATTCCCAGTGGCTGGCTTAACTCCACACCTTGGCAACAATCACCCAGAATTTAATTAACACTGACCCCCCCCCCCCATAAAGCCTCCAGGGTGACCTTTGAAAGGGGAAAAAACTAGAGAAATCAGACACTTTAAATCTTCTAATTAGTGAGTTGAGGCTAATGGATGTATGGTGACACATCAATTCTATACCAACTCTTCCAGTACTACTTGGATTCCTTCAGCTCTCTCCTGTGTATTGATTTATATCTTTATCCTGAAGAGCCACCGGGCTGTGCATAACAGATCTATTTTGGTCATTAGATCTCAGCAGTTTTCTTATAATTATATAAAAGGAATGGAATGCAACATTATAAAGCTGAGATTATGCCCCTGGAACATATTGTTCTCTTCTATTTCCACAGACTTTAACTCTTGAAAACAAAGCCTATGCACTGGGAAAGGTAGAGAGCGGTTTTAAGTTGCGGTGAAATGTGAAACCTCGCAGGGTGTTTGTGGAATATTCTCTTCGGACAAGCAAATTTAATGCACTGCTCCAGTGAACGAGAAAGCCGGTGGCAACAATCCTAAAGATACTTATTTTTATATAAGTGGAAAGCACGGTTTATGCATTACTTGGCTGATAAAGCATGGCCGAGGCTGGACTCTGCTAGTGGCACCCATCCCAGTAAGGAGTGCGTTGCTAGCATTGTCTACAAACACAGAATGCTCCTTAACCACATCAGTGGGAGGGGCAAGGTCTGTGTGGGAGCAACTGTGGCATGGGGCTGGATGCCCCTCTGTGCATTACATAAATGAGGCTTAAAAGTAATGCCATGCAGATTAACTGCAAAGAATGCACATCCAGGATCACTTATTTGACATTGTTAAATGCCATGAGCGCTCTCTGTGTATGTGTGTGTGTAAAATTTGCCTAATAGTGATAAGGCTGGATGTCCTTGAAGAGAACTTATCAGAGGCTGTACTTGATCCTCAGAGCAATTAGGTTTGCAAATTCTGGAGCTCAGCTGATTAAGATGCATAGTCGTGTTAGTTTGTCTGTAGCAGTAGAAAGACTAGTGAATGGAGTGATTGCAAATGCCATGGAGAAATCAGCATTGGTAATGAGACAGGACACCTAGGTCTTGATTCAGTCCAGGAGGATGCATTATCTTGAGCTTCATTATCAGTTGCAACTCACAAATGCTGCTTTCTCCATGCCTACTACCCCTCTGCATACCACACTTAATTCAATCAAGCCCGCTGTTGTCATTTGCTTGCTATTGTCGTTTTGCATCTGAAATCACTCCACTCTCCAAGATATAAGGACAGATGGACTCACATTTGTTAGAATTTAAGGTGCTATTGGACTCTTGCTCTTTTCTATTAAAAGAAGATTGTAACAATATAAAATATGCACATGAAATGCCTGTCAATGCCTGGTCTCGTTCTCTGGCTCAGGTCACCCTAAACTAAAAATGGGGTTTTAAACATTTTTACATCTCAGTTTTCTGCCTTCCTTGTTTGTATTTCTTTTCACAAGGGGAAGCCCGAGAGTTGCCAACAGAAGTTGGTTGTTTGAGTCCCGCAGTTTGAAAGAACAAGTCAATCCCTAACCGTTGGCATTTGCCTTATCTGTATTACATGAAAGAATGAAATTCATTCATTAGTATAGAAAATTTGTGGATGTTTCGTCCAGAAGATAAGTATTTTTAATACAGTTGCCAGTATTTATTAACCTGTACCAACTGTCAGTTTCAAACAGGGGAAAAAAATTAGCTGTTACAAATGCAAATTATTTCCAAAGTTCAGCTGCTGTTAAATGAGATGTTGGGCTTCTATGCTTAGAAATGCTTAACATAAATTATGACCTAATTAACATTTGCATGGCAATCTAGACTTCCTACAGCTTATTCTGCTAATTAACGCATGACAAATGATCAGGCATTAAT
>NW_015159729.1:345589-393175 GCF_001447785.1 Gekko japonicus | reverse complement strand
ATGGCTGAGAAGACTTCTGTTCCCTTATATTTTTATATCTGGAAAGTGTTTTGTTATGATTGGAAACATTATGTAAATTTGAGTCATTAAAAAGTATTTCCCATTATAAAAAATTAGACTAATAGGCAAAAAGGCTGCGGGCGTTTTAGAATGGATTTCCTATCCCTCCCCTTTGCAGGTCTCTTCAATAATAAATTAATAAATGTCATGAAGTGATCTTCTTAGGTAATTAGAATTTGGATTCCTAGCTGTCATTCAGAGTAATGGCTTACTGTGCTTTGAATGATGGAACACAGTAGAGTTGCTATCAGTAGCAAGAAGTGGACCAGGGATCACGGAGGGAATTGTTCATTTTACCTTTGATTTTTTTTGGGGGGGGGGGGTTGGCCTATTGCATGCATACCTTATCAAATTGAATTTACCTGTATTTACCTCCTTTAAATCAGCAGTAAAACAGATTGTCTTTGAGAGAGTAAAGCAGAGACCAGTTATAGAATTCACGCTAAGCATGCTCAAGGGCCCTGGTTTAGGTCTTGGTGTCAGTTTGGTGTAGTGGTTAAGTGTGCAGACTCTAATCTGGGAGAACCGGGTTTGATTCCCCACTCCTCCACTTGCACCTGCTGATGTGACCTTGGGTCAGTCACAAGCTCTGGCACAGCTGTCCTTGAAAAAGAGCAGTTTGTGTCAGAGTTATCTCAGTCCCACCCACCTCACAGGGTGTCTGTTGTGGGGAGGGGAAGGGAAAGGAGTTTGTAAGTCGCTCTGAGACTCCAAGTGAAGGGTGGGGTATAAATCCAATCTCTTCGTCGTCTTCTTCTTCTTCATAAAGCCCCTAGTCCAAGGGTTTGTTGGGAAGGCATACAAAATTACAAAACCCTGGGCACGTGAGCCCACACACATATACACTAGTCTTACTAGCTGTCACCAGCCCCTTTGAGTATCCCAACAGTCAGAAGCCAAGGGGTAAGCTCCTAACCTTTCTGGGACTAAACAAGAAAGTCAACCCTGCAAGTTAGGCCACTTGCAGAATGAGTTTCCACAAAACAATTAGCCTGGTAGGTGAGCACTTGGTCTGGGTACTGGATTTAGGTTGAGCCACCTGAAGTACAAAACACCACAGATGTGATTTAAAAGAATTTACTAAAAGTGTGCAAGAATATTTCAAAAAGAACATTAGCAGCGAGGAATCAAAATGGCAAAGCTAAATTGAAGAGACGAGCTACACAGTTAAGACATCAGTTCAAAATTACCAAGATGTTACCCTTCTTAGCTGAAGACATTCAGCATTCAAAAGTCCACTCTGTCCAGAGGAAGCATTGGGCAGGCAGGGTGCTAGACTTACAGCAAGGAAGGGTTCAAGATGGCTCCAATGTTGCAACCAAGGCATGATCGCTTCCAAAAGGAGAGCCACACAGGAGTGCTATCCAGGAGAGCTACACTCTAGGTTGGAAAACTATTTTTTTTTAATAGTTAAAGAGCCAACATGGTCTGGGGCCTGGTAGACCAACCAGATCTCTAGCAGATGATGTCAAAATGATGTAACCCTGTTACTAGGCATAAGACCTAAAGCAGAGATGTCAAACTCATTTGTTACGAGGGCCTGATCTGACATAAACATCATTTCGTCAGGCCCGGCCATGTGTGCCATAAAACCTAATGCCAGGTACCGGAGATAGAAACTGTATAAAGGACAGCAGCTGGTAAGCTCTGAGTTGGTGTGTCCTCACTGCAAGGCCTCATGGGCTGGGAGGGGGGTGCAGAGGAAAACCCATATGGGTGGATTGGAGACCCAGCAGTGCAGCACTGGGCAGACACTCCTATGCTGCTTGACTGCTGCAGATGAGGTAGTTCTGCGATGCTGAAGTTTGTAAGCCCACTCCCCCATGCAGTCTCCTGTTCCCTCCCTTGCACTAATTGCTCGTGGGCCACATAAGAGCCCTGGATGAGCTGGTTCCAGCCCCCTGGGCCTGATGTTTGACACCCATGACCTAAATGGTCAGAGTAAGGTGAAATGGTGGCGCCATCTGCAGTCGAGCTTGGCCATTTTCCATGGGTGTAACTCATGACCACTAATTAGATGGAATGCAGTTAATTTTGGTTACCAGGCTGCCATAACTCTGTCCTTGGGAACAAAGAGGGAGGCAGAGATAAGCAGCTGGAATGTCATCTCGTACCATGAGCAGTGTTCTCTCTAAGCTGAGTTAGTGTGAACTAGCTCACAGTTTTTTATCCTCCAGCTCACAGATTTTTGTCTTAGTTCAGGAAGAATGGCTCCAGAGCAAACTAATTTAGGCAGTAGCCCAATCGCTCACTCACAAGTAGAATTTTCGCTCACAAGACTCCACAGCTTGGAGGGAGCATTGATCATGCGGTCAGCTTGCTTTATCTTCACAGTTCTTTTCCATTTGAACTCACTTCCAGGCCTAAAGATCAGAATTAAGCCTGAACCACTGCTTAGCACAAAACAAGAAACTGCATGAGGGACTCAGTTTCTGGTCACTTGGCATCTCCCTGACCTGGATCGCCCAGGCTGACCAGATCTTATCAGATCTCAAAAGCTAAACAGGGTCCGCCTTGGCTAGTATTCAGATGGGGACCTCCAAGGCATACCAGGGTCATGATGCAGAGGCAGCCAGTGGAAAACCGCTTCTGAATATCTCTTGCCTTGAAATCGTCATATGTCAGCTGTGACTTGATGGCACTTTCCACCACCACTGTCTCCAATTAAAGACTATCTGTTGGCAAGTCTAGGGAAAACCTCTGCTGGTGACCTTGAAAAGTCACTGCCAATCAATATACTATACTTGCCCAAAGGGACCAGTTGATTTGGCTTAGTCTGAAGAAGCTTTGTATGTTCATAATGTTCCAATAGGCTCCCATCGCATAGGAAGCTGAAGAACCAGACTACCTGCCAAGTGAAAGGTAGGAACATATCATTCATAAAAGTATAATTGTCCCATTCATTTTTTAAAAATGCTCTGCTTATTATGTGTAGTGGAGTTGTATTTCTAAAACTGACAATGGATGGGTAAGCAAATTGGAGCCATTTGGATTACCCAAATAACCAATATTGTAAGTGAGCAACTAATCAGTTGGGCTGAGCTGTGTAATTGGTTGAAAAGTTATTCATATTCCTTTAAAGACAGCTGCTGTATTGTCACCTGTAGGGAATTAACAATGAAGTAATCATTAGAAGGAAGCCATGCAACTAGGATAAGAAAGGTTTTAATTACCATGATCAATAAGGCACAAAGGACAGTTAACTTGCTTCTCGGGAGTTAGAGCCAGCACAGTTCAGTGCAAAGAAATTAAAAGCAAATATCGTTTATTTAATTTGTTATCCAGCAGTATAGACTTGAGTAATATTGTTGTTGCCCTAAGCAGGAAGTGAAAAGTTTGAACAGATAGATCAGGGGTGTCGAACTCATTTTTTATGAGGACCGGATCTGACATAAATGAGACCTTGTTGGGCCGGCCCATTTGTGTCATAAAATGTAATGCCAGGTAGCGGAGATATAAACTTTATAAAGGACACAATCACAAAGGGGTTTTTTTTTACTTAAAATAAAAACATGCATAAAACATTAGCTCTGTGAGCTGCAAACCTACTTTTGATTTATTGACATTCCCCACAGAAATCTCATGCTCAGAGTTCTGAGTCTAGGACCCAGGTTAAAAAATGAAATGGCTGAGTGTTTAAGAGAGTCTGGCAAAGCAACCTAATGCAGCAGCAGTAGCAGAACTGGAAGCAGGAGATGGCCAGTTCCACTGCAGGCCTGATGGAAGCCCTCTGGGGGCCTGATCCGGCCCCCGGGCTGCGTGTTTGGCACCCCTGAGATAGATGATACTTGACACTTGCAGCAGTACAATATAAAACAGAATTAGGTGGACAAGATCTTCTGATTCCTAAAGTCAGAAGAATGCCGATCTGTGATGACTGTAACCTTCTTCAGACTGTCTGAAGTTCCTTTCTCTAATTCCTTTCTCTGTTCTAGCACTTCAGGAAGCAGAGTCATACCTGGTTCACTTGCATAGGTGTAATCTTCGTGTAATTTTCAGGAAGGTGCTCAGCCTCCCCCGGGAGCCACCCTTGCTCCTAGCAAAGCAATGCCTCTGGCCCAGCCCCAGCCCCCCCCCCAGGAAATTGGAAAGTCTACCAATGTCCTGGTGGGGCCTGGAGATCTCCCAGAATTATATCTTACCTTCAGACAACAGAGATCAGCTCCCCTGGACAACATGGCAGGTTTGGAGGATGGACTCAATGGCATTACATCCTTCCTGAGCTCCCTCCCCAAACTCCTCCCTCCCTGGGCTTTGCTCCCAAATCTCCAAGAATTTCCCATCCTGGAGTTGGCAATAGGGTCGCCAGGTCCTACTTCCTTCCTAGCGGGGGGATATTGGGCCTGGCTGGGACCTTCTGCCCTGTTCACTTTGCGCATGCAGCATGATGATGATATCACCCGGAAGTGATGTCATCACGTCACTGACATTGTGTGGCATCTCTCAAGTTTTTGGGCAAAACTCTGTGTTTCAGGCCCGAATTTATCATAGACTTTTGCCCAAAAATGAGGGTGTCGCAGTGTGACAACGACTTGATGACATCACTTCCAGCTGACATCATAACATCGTGTTCCGGGGCATTTGCGGTTGGGGTTTCCCCCTGCCAGCCAACAGCAGGGAGGAGCCTGGAAAAGCAGGGGAACATCCACCCGGACAGGGGGGCTGACAACCCTAGTTGGCAACCATAGTGCCCAGCTATAGTTTGAGTAGCTCAACATTTAGTAAGATACGAGATTGCTATCTTCAGTCTTGTGACATTAGGCAAACATATCAGAGCTTCAACATGTGAATTTGACCTATAAAACCCTATCTAGCTAGGGTGGTGAGCACCTTGGGCCAAGATGCCGTATTTTGACAGCAAGGGCTGGCGAGATCAAGCCTTTCATTGCTCTTGCATCTAAGTCTTTTGGAATATGAATGGTAACAGTTCCTCTTAAACTACTCTGTAAGTATCAAACCTTCAGAACTGCTCAGTCAAACATTTTATTACTTGCAGTAAGATTTTTGAGTGGACACCAAGTGGGAAAAGAAAATGTAGACTCTCCCGTTCATCCATCTGTCTCTCCTTTTAAAGACAGATAATTCTAGCATTGCCAGAAAACGAACAGACCATTTAATTTACTGCCAAGTGTGCAGCATTTCAGTCTATTTTAGTAGCTTTTTATGTAAATGTCCAAATATAAATAAATAAGTCAGATCAAATGGTTTGTTTTCCCCCCAAGGAAAAATGCTTAAATTTCCATGAACAGAGCTGCATCCTCAAATAGGGTTGAGATAAATTGCTCTTTCAAATCTAATATTTGACAATATGTGGACAGGATGATTTTCATCTCTGGGTTACATTGATCTCTCCTGGAACTGAAAAGCAGTTCATGGCTTTAAAGGTGGTAACCAGCAGAGTTGGACTGAGAAGCAAATGGGTATCCAGTGGAGAGGCTGTAAAATTTGGATTCTATATAATTAGTAAAAAGCTGTAAATGGTCATATTGGTCCATGCGAAATCCAAAACCAAGAATAAAATCCATGTAATGTCTTTTATTGTGTGTGTTACACGTTGTCAAGTCATTCCAACTTATGGTGACCCTATGAATTAATGACCTCCAAAACGTTCTAACATTAACAGCCTTGCTCAGATGTTTGCGAAGTAAAGCCCGGCGCTTCCTTTAGTACCAAACAAAACAACTGGTCCTAATAAAATATATTACACAGAATTTGCTGTATAATTAGTACCAGTTAGCAATTCAGGTTACACAGAAACAAAGAAGTGTATATTGAATTCACATATTGGAGGAGCAAAACTGAAATGAGGTTATTCAGACTGAAACAGAGGAGATTAGAAATTTGAAATCAATCTAATTCTCAGTGTGGCCAAATCTGTGGATACTTAAATCCAGAGACTGGAGCCATGAACAGACAAGAAAGATCTTTCTACAAACCTGAAAAAAGCCGCAGGTTTGCAGAAAAATCTGAACCTCCTCAAAATATTGTGGTGTGTTACTCCCTCACAGTAACAGAAGCAGTGCCTGTAGCTTTAAGAAAGGAATGCCCTCAGTGGTATTCCTAAACTGCTAACCGCAACACAATGACTACCTTCAAGGCTTGGTTTCTGTCAGTAAAAGACAGTGGGAGAGAGCAGGGCCCCTTCTCATTCTTACATATTTTTTCTTACACATTCTCAGCATAACCTACCTTGACAGGGTTGATGTGAGGATAACTTGTAAGGGAGGAGAATGATGTAAGCTGCTTTGGATTTCCAAGGTTGCCAGGAAGAAGGAAAAAAAGAAATAGTGTGGGGAAGGAGATACAGGGGGAAATGAGTTATCCTTTACAAGTCCTTGCAGATTCCCCACTGTGGAACTGGGACCATCAGCCAGCACCACACAATTTGGCCAGAGTTTTCCTGGGTAGAGGCTGCCAGGGTGAGGTAAGGAGGAAAAGCTAATTGTGAGAAGGCAAATAAAGGTAGGCTGGCTGTTGGGTGGGAAGGAGAAAAGGAAATGGGGAGAAACTATGGGGGGGGGTTAGGGAAGGGAAAGAGGAAGTGGAAAGGGGAAAGAGATGCTCCCTGCCAGTTCTTGAGGGACCCCTGCTTTTTATCCTTGTGTCCTCCAGAGATTGCATACATTACAGCTTTCATCAGCCTTTGGTAGCAAGAGGGAGTTGGGACTGGTCTTTCTTTAACAGTGTGGGGTGGGGTGGACTGTGCAACCTTTTTATTAGGCATTCATTACAAAACAATTGTGCTTGATGTGAAGCTGCCCGTGTTTCTGCCTTAGCAAACCATCTTTAAGCCTAACCAGTGCTGCAAGGGGCAAAAGCCTGATTTGTAAATAAATGGGAAGTCATTAACCGTGACACCTGAGAAATACTGAGCGCTGACCTGAACGAAAATGTAGGCTTACAATTTGGCTGTCTAAATGTAATTAAATGCTGCTAGGTCTTGCCACAACAAAACTGTTAAATTGTCAGTGTCACTTGCTGGGGAAAAAAAGAAGACACCTCAAGTTATTGAGGGCATTGTTCATTTCCTTCTCTCAGATAAGAAATCTGTCCAGCAGTCATGTGTCAGTAACTGTCAGGCTCATCAGAGATGTGCCTCGACTTCTGAGATGCAAAGTTAGCCTTTGAGAGCACACACTCCTCCCCTGAGCATCTCCTGGCAAACTGCATTTTCCATTAACCATGGAGTTGTTTCCAGTTATCAGGGACAATTGTCAACTGGTTAGTGAAAGGAGAAAGAAAACAGCTTGATTTCCACCCACAGAAAAGTGCTCAGGCATCTTTTGCTTGCTGGCTTTGCCTGACTTGTGTGGTACTTTCCATAGAGGTATAAGGTCAGTAGTGGTAACAGGTTGTCAATTGGGTCAGCCTTGGACACCACTTACAGTAAAGTTTGGTTTACATACTAGAAAATCAAAGGCATCCAATAAAGGAAATACACAGGCAGGGGTCATTTCCTGCAGGAGCGCACAGGAGCAGAGCTCCAGCAGTAAAGAGCCCAGGGGGCGGGCACATGCAACAAGCCCCACCCCCTGCTCCCAGCAGCCCTCAGAGCAAGAAGCAGCCAGGTAAGTTGCAGAGCTTCCCCTAGCCCCCCGGTCCAAAACAGTCCAGTGGCACCTTTAAGACCAAGTTTTATTCAGGTACAAGCTCTCCCTCCTCTGCAAGGACAGATCTGCACATTCTCCCCCCCCAATAGCTAGCAATCCAAAACAGTCCAGTGGAGCCTGAGCAGAGGGTGTTGCCTTCTGACACACTTCCGGTGATGTCAGGGGGGGTGGCATATGCAAATAAGTTATGCTAATGAGCTCCTGTGCCTCTTTTTCTACAAAATGATCCCTGTACACAGGTGATTATGTTGTGGAATTCACTGCCATAGGGATGTAGTGGTGGACACAGGTATGTGTGTATGTTAAGTGCTATCATGTCACCTCCTACTCATGGTGATCCCATTCATCAGTATCCTCCAAAAATTCCTGTTCTCAACAGCCTTGCTCAGGTCTTGTAAACTAAGGGCTGTGGCTTCCATTATTGAGTTAATCCATCTCATGTTGGGTCTTCCTCACAGATGGCAATGTACAACAGTGGAATAAATGGAAGAGGCTAGGATAGTACTTCCCCTATGACCTTGTAGAAAATCATGCAAGGCAGTGTTGTCCTGAAGGCCCATATGCTGATTTTTATGGCAAAGGGTGTTCTCTGTTCAAAGTGATGTTATGTTTGGTTTTTACCAAAAAGCAAGCAAGATCTGTGGATTTTGATGGTTTTTGTTGTGTGTATTACTTGGGCCTTATCTGGAAATGTTTTCAAATAAATAAAGGAAGTAAAAATGGGCTCCGTCCAATGGATCTATAAATGCTTTCTGGAATCAGAGGGGGTGGCAGAACGGGAGTGCTCTGGCCTGCAGGCCCTATTTCACCCTGCCCTTGTACATGTTTTTCCACACCTGGGGAGGCTTTTCTTTCACTCTCTTGGTTATAAAGTGTTTACTAAAAAGAAAACATTTATATGCATACTTTTAGCACAGCACTAGATTGAGCAAGGGATATAAATGGTAAACCACCAATCCTCTCTGTATACATGCCTTATCAGATGTTAAAGTATAAGGCTCTTTAGCTTTAAGAAGTTACAGATCTCTACATAGTTCCTTTACCTGGAAGTTTCCTTCAGCTCTTTAGGCCAGCACATTGTCAAAATGGCTGCCTCCTCCCCCAGATCTCAGCTAAGACATCTGCCTTCTCTCATGGGTTCAGGAAACATTTTTTTCCCAGGCCACTTTGGCTGGGGATCATGGAGGGTTTTTTGTCATCTTATGGGCATGGAACAGGGGTCACTGGTGTGTGTGTGGGGAGGTATTTGTGAAATTCCCGCATGGTGCAGGGGTTTGGACTAGATGATCCTGGAGGTCCCTTCCAACTCTATGATTCTATGATGGATCCAGCAGGAAAGAGAGCTCCTGTTGCAAGAAGTTTTTTATCATATCTGTTTCTCCACCCACTGACTAGGTCACACCAGTTCAAAGAGGTGTTTCCTGGAGATCTCCAGGAGTCTCTTTCCTCAAGACTTTCTGTTCCTCCAAAACTCTGTCCCCTGCTTGTCCACCACCTATTCTCTCTAGCTTGACCCACTAGCATTTCTTAAGAGGTAGCTCAGGTGAACCTGGAAAACCATTGACTTCCTTCCTCCCTCCCAGGGTGTTCTTGGGCCAGAGGGGGGAAAAAAACCCTATTAAAACACAAAGTGGAGGCTTTGCTCATCTCAAAGCTCCCAGGAAAAAACACAACTCTTCACAGAAGGGAATAATGATTAAATAAAAGTGGGCAATTAAGAGGTGCTGGGTTTTGAGGGGAAAACTAGAGCGACATGAATAGGGGGATTTGAGAGATGAACCAGAGCAATATAAATACAGTCACTGAGAGGTAACTGATGGGAAAATGAGATAAAAGCTGAGGGAAAACTCCTGAATTCTACTGACACCATGTGCCTTGGTTTCATTTGAGTAGCTAAAGAGAGCCAGTTTGGTGTAGTGGTTAAGAGCGCAGACTCTAATCTGGGAGAATTGGGTTTGATTCCCCACTCCTCCACTTGCAGCTGCTGGATGATCTTGGGCAAGCCATAGTTCTGTCAGAGGTGTTTCTTGAAAAGAGCAGTTTCTGTCAGTGCTCTCTCAGCCCCACCTACCTCACAGGGTGTCTGTTGTCGGGAGGGGAAAGGAAAGGAGTTTGTAAGCCACTCTGAGACGGGGCGGGGTATAAATCCAATCTCTTCTTCGTCTTCTAAAGAATGATAGACTGCTATAAAAATGTTTTCCAGTCCTTATCTATCTTTCCAATTTTTTATCACAGTCTGCCTCCAAGGGGCTCAGGGTAGTGCTGATGGTTGTTCCTTCACATTTTGTCTCACAAGAAGCCTGTGAAGCAGGTTAAGCTGAAAGACCTGAAGGTCACCCAGTGAGCTTCATGGCTGTATTGGAGCTGGGGCCCCTCAGGACTTAGGCTGACGCCCTAACACAGACAGACACAGAATCCGATCAGGCTCTTTAGATCCACATGAGGCACGATTGCCTCATGGATCTAAAGGTAATGTCCAGACACAAACATCTAGGAAATGTCCCTCTTTCGTGAGCATCCCGTTTTGCCGCACTTCGGAGCCGTACTTAAAAGATAGCACTTTAAATCTGGGGTTTTCAGTTACCTGCGGGACAACTGCGGACTTTCACCTGTCTGATCATTCCACCAGTGCACAATCCTCCCATTGGGGTGGTCTAACGTCAGACCATCCTGAGTGGGCGCTGTTTTAAAAAAAATCTCTACACATGCGCGGATCAACAAGGACGTGCTGTCACGTCTGTGCACATGCGCAAAAATTTTTTTAACCCCCCCACCGCACATCTCCTTCAACAAGGATGCACTGTGACGCCTATGTGCATGCGCAAAAAGTTTTTTTAAAAAACCCACCGTGCATGCTTCCTTCAGTGGACACCATCTAGACAATCCACAATGGAGGCAGCGTGCGGTAAGGCGATTCACCAAGGGAATGTCTGGTCATGCTATGATGGATTTAAAAGATCAGGATAAAATTCAAGATGGCATAATGATGGGATTAGCTGCCTGTCTGAACACACCCACAGAGACACAGCGTTTCTCTCTTTTCATTCTTCAGTAGCCAGGTCCTTCCAGAAGTTTGTTTGCCTCTAGCCTATCCTTATGACAGCAGTTTTATCTGAATCCCCTCCTTTGATGGGCATCTTACTAGCTCGTTATAATATGTTCCTTTGGATGAGCCTCAAACCCAGTACCGATCCTCTGGTTTGCAAGGAAACAAATTCTGAATTGAGGTATGCAACTTAAAAAATGAGTTAATGTTCTCTAGGCCAGAAGTGGTGTTTTCATTTGTTACAAGGGCTGGTTCTGACATAAATGTTACTTTGTTGGGCTAGGCCATATGTGCCATAAAATGTAACACCAGGTACCGGAGATATAAACTTTATTAAGGTGATTTCAGATGCCAAATGGCAGTAGCAGGTGAATGACAATAACAGGCTTGATTGGATTAAGTGTGATGTGCGGAGGGGTAGTAGGTGTGGAGATACCAGCATTGGTAATTAGACAGGAAATCTAGGTCTCAATTCGGTCAAGGAGGATGTAAAGAATAAATGGACATAAATCTGACATTAGAAACCACAACATTCAAAAACTAGTGGGGGAACATTTTAACCTTCCGGGACATTCAGTTGCTGACCCAAGAGCAGCAGTTCTCTTACAAAGGAATTCCAAAGCGATATTAGAAAGAGAGACTGCTGGATTGCAACTGATAATGAAGCTTCAAGACCATGCATACTCCTGGACTGTATTGAGATCTAGGTTTCCTATCTCATCACCAATGCCTGCTACTATTATTTGGCATCTGAAATCACTCCATGATACAAGGACAGATGGAGTTTTCAGAAGAACCCCCCTCCACCGAAGAAGTGTGTTTGCACATGAAAGCTTATTCCTTGAATAAACTTTGTTGGTCTTAACGGTGCTACTGGACTCAAACTTTGTTCTCTCTCTCTCTCTCTGGCTCTTTCACTCCCCCTCCCTTCCTGCTCCCTCCTTCCTTCCCATCTCACACAAGAGGATGGGGAGGAGACCTCAGCCAATGGAGGGAAGGGAAGGAGGCTTAGCTTGTCTCTCTCCTCATGATTGAGAGAGATGGGTGAAAGCAAGCTGCAATGCAGCAGTAGCAGCAACCCTGGGGAAGGAAACAGGAGAGACCCAGTTGCTCATGAGCTGGATAGGAGCCCTTGATGGGCTTGTTCCAGCCCATAAGCCATATGGATGCCACCCCTGCTCTAGGCCATTTAACACACATTAAAGTTTGGTTGGACAAAAGGTGGCTATTTCATTATCCTTGATAAAGACTTAATACAATGCTAAAAAGTATTTAGAAATTTTAGATGTCTCTTGAGCTTTCCCATTTAGTAGAGTGATTGCTAGGATTAATCTAGGCCTTTGGTGGAGAGCAAGAGTACAGCATTCTATTGAAAACACATTTCTCATCCAGAAGGAAATTCAGATCCCTTTAAAATACCCAATATATGGAATAAGCATAGTGTTTTATCAATATCATTTAAAGCTGCTTGATGTATGTTTTATGCTATTTTAATTCCCTGGCTTGTTTTTAATAGCTAATCTTTAATCGCCATGGCTTGTTTGTAGTGGCTGTTTTTATTATTTTGTTTTAATGGTTGCTTTTTTATCGTTTTAGCTGCATGCCACTTTAAGCAGGTCTCTGGAGAGGCAGCATATAAATTTACCAAACAAACAAACAAATAAGTAATTAAATAAGCCTGTTAAATAGGGTTGCCAACCTCCAGGTGGTAGCTGGAGATCTGCTATTACAACTGGTCTCCAGGCAATAGAGATCAGTTCCCTTGCGAAAATGCCAGCTTTGGAGATATTATTCCTTGCTGAAGTCCCTCCCATGCCCAAATTCTGATTTCCCCAAATCTCCAGATATTTCTCCATCCAGAGCTGGCAACTCTTGTGTTAAATCTTAGCAGCTCTGGAACCATTTCCAAAACAAATCTGGCCTAGGATGCTTCTCCCAACATATAGACTTATTATGCCTTTTCATCTAGGAGACTCTACTGTGTCTGTGATGACTTGCAATGTTGAATCATTCATTGTATTATAAATGAGAATTATACCTTGGAGTTTGGTTCCTACTAGTTTTAGAACAGGACTAAAAAATATTGCTGCACAAAGCATCTGAAAAACTCAAATTTTGGCATAGCAGTAGGGATTCTCCTTAGTGTCACGTGCCACAAGATCTGAAGCTCAGTTTCCAACATCTCAATGCAGAATGTACAGAGCAGAAATGTTCAGGTGGGCCTTTTTATTAGTTTGGAGTTTGGTTCCTACTAGTTTTAGAACAGGACTAAAAAAATATTGCACAAAGCGTCTGAAAAACTCAAATTTTGGCATAGCAGTAGGGATTCTCCTTAGTGTGACGTGCCACAAGATCTGAAGCTCAGTTTCCAACATCTCAATGCAGAATGCACAGAGCAGAAATGTTCAGGTGGGACTTTTTATTAGAACTGCAGTTAGTGGAACAGTTCAAGAGGGCACTTTTACAAAATTGTAGCATTATAATCTACTAAACGCAAGGCCTGTTGCAGGAAGAGAAATAACGAACCCTAGAGAGAAGCTGCTGGAAGGCCCCCCCCCCACGCAGTGGCAGAGGAGAGTGTGGCGGCTCCCTGGTGGCCATGCTTGTTCCTCCCCCCGCCGCGCGCTGGAGTAAGCGGGGCAAGCCAGCCGGCCTCGTCCCTCCTCTGTTGGCACGTTGGAGGAGGCGGCTGCTGAAGGTGGCAGGCCTCGCCCGTCCACAGCGCCACATGCTAGTGGCGGAGGGCCAAGCCGGGCGGGCTGACTCCTTCCCCGCCCACTCGCTTGCTCAAGGGCCTGGCATGCCAAGGTGGCCAGCCTCTCCCCTCTCCCCACCAGCCGCCCGAGCAAGTGAGTGGCGCACGTAGTGGTGGAGTGGTGGCGAGTGAGGGATGGCTGCTCGCCATCTGTTCCAGCCGTGCATGCGCCAAGCCAGCTAGCCTCGTCCCTCCCCTCCACCCTCCCAGCCAATGGCACGTCAGTTGCCCCAAGTGGCAGCTGGCGGGCCAATGGCTGAGGGAGCGCATTTCCTCTCGCCACCCCATAGGCCGGTGGCCATCCCAAAATGCTTTTATATAATACGAGAGATTGCACTTCTGTTGGATGTATCACTGTGCTTTTGGTTCACTGTCTTCTACTTTTGTAATCTGCTATCTATGTGGCTTGTGGAATGTCTTGACTTGGACAGTTTTCTGTTTGCATTATTTTGTAGTTCTGTAATCCTAGTCCCATTGCATTGCTTACTGGATGTTTTACGCCCTCTGATTTAAGTGCATTTTACAATATTTTGTAATATGCCTTGAGTCTCAGTGAGAAAGACAGGTCATAAAGGAAGCAAATACATAAGTCTCCAGTTAGAGATCCTGAATTCACAGCAGCCCTGTGCAGATGACCCTCTACATGCTGAATCACCGTGTGGGGAGGTAGGGTGGACATGAGTGTGCTGGTGGCGGTGCCACCCCTCATCCCCACATGATCATTGAGTAGTATGTAGGGAGAAAGTACACAGAAGAAGTGTCCATGTCCATACCCTCTCCCTGTGATCAGCAGTATTCCAAAACTAAGATCTCTGATCATGGGGAAGGGTGTGTACACACAGGCACTTCCCTTGCACATTTGCCATGTGCAGACCACTTAGCAATCATGTGGAGGCAGAGCTAGTGCTCTCATGTCCTCACTAACTCCCCATGCAGTGAATGAACATAGTGGACTGCGGCTTAGGGAGGGGTTGCAGTTCAGTGGTAGAGCATCTCCTTGGCATGCAGAAGGTCCCACCATCTCCACTTAAAGGGTCTGGCAGTAGGTAATGTAAAAGACATCTGCCTGAGACTTGAGACAGCTGCTGGCAGTCTAAGCAGACAGTACTGACCTTGATAGACCAATGGTCTGATTCAGTATAAAGCAGCTTTGTGTGTGTGGCCAGATCATCTGTATAGGGCTACAGAGGCAGCCAGTAAGATGGTGGGGGGGACACTGAAAGAAACTGCCAGTTGTTTTATCATGACACGGTTTCATATGCTTAAAATGTACACAGCAATAATGGTTGGCATGTATGAAGAAGTGAAGCTGCCTTATACAGTCTTTATAGTTTGGTGCTTTCCGCTCTGACAGGCGATGGCTCTCCAGGATATCAGGCAGATAGATGTGTTTCCCATCACTTGTATGTGGAGATGCTGGGGACTGAGCTTCCTGCTTGCAATGCATCTGTTCTGCTACTAAACCTTGCATTTATTCTAACAGTGTAATACTACACACCCTTTCTTAAAAGTTAGCTCAACCAAACACAAAATTGATTTGTTTTGCCATCAAATCACAGCTGATTTATGACAACTGCATCCTCTACATCACCACCCTGGACTTCATTGGGGGTCTCCCATCCAAATAATAACCAGCACTGAACCCTGCTTAGCTTCTGAGGTCTAATGAGATCAGGCTAGCCTCGGGTATCCAGATCAGTAATAGAACACAAAGTGGATTTCCTTCACAATAAACATGCATAGAATTGGGCTCTATGTGGCAGTATTCTTGTTATAAAAACTGGGAATGGCTAGGCATTGTTTCAGAACTGTAATATGTATTTCAGCAAAAAAAAAAAGAGAGAGAGTAAATCTGGGAGAACATGATAAATACATCAGGCTAAGCCTGGAGCCTAAGGTCACCCAAGAGAATATTGTAATTATATTCTTGTTGCGTACAAATAGGATTGGAAGAGCAGCAGCCAGTTTAATGTTATTTATCCTGATCAATATTTGGCTTAGATGTGAAATACTCAAGGAAAAGAAAAACATTTTCTTTTTCATATTTTTTTTCCGTTATAGTTCTAGTGAGGCATTGACCCTGTGCAAGGGCTGGTAATCCCTGAGAGCATGGGGGGGGGGGGGTTGTTTTGAAACAGGATGTGGCATTGTGACACTCTAGAAATTTCAAAAATCTCTATGGGTTTCCTGAAACAGGAAGTGACTTCCACATTCTTTTCCCATTCCCCTCCCTGTGGGGGACAAGGGTCCATCATGGGAGGACCCCTGCCATTACCAAGTAAGTGGCGCCGTAAGCCTTTAGTGTAAAAGCACATAGTTTGCATGTGTAAGATCCCATTTCTGAATCCAAGACATATAGAGACCTTCACCAGTCATAGAAGACAATGTTGAACTGAATGGACTGGGTATAAGGTGGCTTCATTGAGTTCTTCACTATGCCAGTCTTTTCATCTACAAAAAAGTATGTGTCACTGTCTGTTCCTCTGGAGATCGTGACTCATTTTCCTAATACACATGGGTGAACTCCACAATCTCCATCTTGTTTTGAAAGTCAATGAAGAATAAATACCTGAATTCAATAAGAAAAAAGATACCCAGATAGCAAGTCATCTGCTACTGTGTGCTTCTTAGAAATAGAAAGACATGAGGTATTGACCCATGAGATTTCGTTCATGGCTCTGTTATTAGGATTTTGTTATTCACACAGGACCAGAACTTAAAAAATGAAACGTATGGATAGGATTCAAGTGTTGTTTCACAAATAAAAATGCTTATTCTACTGAAATCTTGCTAAGCGTTCAGAGATAAAAGGGGGTCTGGAAGAGAATCCCAGTAGGTGCAGATACTTACACATGCAGCAGAATGAGTAGTAGAATCCTGAGCGGACAATGCCACTACAGGCTGCAAGTGGGGGATTCCATGTTTGACTTTCTGTTTTCCTGTTGAAAGGTTTGTGAGTAAAATATGAGTATATCAGAGAGAAAAGTTCCAGCACTTCTCCCTGTTTTCTGCTTGTTTTCTTTTCTTTTTTGGGTGAGTATTTTGTATATTTGTGTGTGTGTGTGTGTGTGTGTGTGTGTGTGTGCGTGTGCTTGCAAGCCTGGACATTGTGGTGACTTCAGGTGACCCCTAGTGGGGCTAGGATGTTTCAGAGAGGTGGCTTTGATTATCCCCTGCCTCTGCATCCTGGCCCTGGTATCCCTTGGAGGTCTCCCTTCCGAGGACTTGCCAGGGTTGGTCCTGTTTGGCTTCCGAGATCTGATGAGATCGGGCTTGCACGGGCTATCCGGGTCAGGGCTTTTCTGCTTGTCTTCTACTTGCAGGGAGTGTTCTACGTAGAGAGCTTTCCAAAAAAATATGATCTCCTGCAATGATAGTTAATTATACTTTCTTGTTCCCATCTTATTCTTCTGATGAATAGTTTAGTTTCTGATTGCAGCACCAGGACTGCAAGAAAACCGCAGAACGACTATCGAAATAGTGTCCGATGTGCATAATAAATCTCACTGTTGCAGATCTACTGCAGATTATTTTTACTTTGTTTTTGTGGATAAATGATGTCTCCCCCTACATGAAACACAGCACTGCATCAAAAGATATGATAAAATAGAGACGTTGATGGAAATGATAAGATGTAGGCTTGCAGGGAAATAACAGATTTGATCAAACAATAAGTGTAGATATGGGAGGGTACAGAGCTTCATCCTTTATTCAGTTGCAGAAATCAGCTGCGGCTTATTCAGCTCAGCAACACAGACTACTGTGCTTTTACACAACAAGGTCTATACAGGACAGCAGCCACAATGCTTGTCTAACCCAGCTGTCTGCCAGTACGTCTATTCCACCTCCGTTTTTACTTTAAAAGTAAGCTATAAACAATCCCAACCCCTCCTTTCTAATCAGCATTAAAAAGAGGCTAAACCGCTTGAGCACTACCTTGCTTGTAAAGTTGACAAGAATGTTATCGCACACATTCTGAATGAAAGGGGTCTTTTCAACAAGATGCTCCCCCCCTTCCCCCCAATCCCAGGGCTGCAATTACATTCTAGGCGATGGAAGTCTTGGATGTTTTCACACACTTTAGAGTTTGGCATTTGTGGCTTTTAGAGGGGCATGAAATATTTATGTGTTGTTCGAATGGCACTGCTTAGTTACTATTGGATACCTACCGAGGTTACAAGCATTGCATATTGAATTACGCTGAGTCTGATTTGCAAAATACATAATCTGTCTTTGCATGTATTAAGAGTGCCTTGTCCTCTAGGCTGAGGCAGGGACTTTTTGTTTCAATGTTGGCAACACAACAGCCTCTGATGTCTTCTCTGGCTCACCTGCTAGGGAGTCTGATCCTGGCAGACTCCATGTTTAGCGGTAGTCAGATGTTTCGTAGAAGCGTATGCAAACGTAAAATATGATTGCAAAGAACTCCTGACAGGTCCTCTGGTGGTGAATTAGTGATGAATGGAGAATTTACAGTTTTACCACTAGTATAGAATTGAACCGCATTTCTCAAACTGTGAATGAAATGGATAAGGTGGCACCACAGCATATGTCAAATCTAGGGTGCTCCTGTACACTCTTTTATGTTCTCTTTGTACTCCTGTATGTTTCCCAGAGTGCCTTGCCGAGTGAACACATTCTTTTTTTGCCTGAAGACTCATTATGACAAATGCTAAGAATCTCCAGGTCATTTTAAATAAGAGTTTCTGCTTTCTTTCCATTCTGCTAGACTGGGTATTGCTGGTGTTTACATCTGTTGGAACCATGAAGCTGCCAGGACCCACTGAGAGTGAAAAGGTTCCCAGGCACTTCATCATTACATGTGCGTTTTTGTGACAATTTATGATTTTATTCCCGCAGATGGCAGGGAAGGCATGTCCAATGCAATATTGGATATTCGCATTATGTTTGTAGTGAGAGGAGGTAAGCGTTAAGTGCCATCAAGTTGCTTCTGACTTACGGCATCATCCCTATGAATTAATGACCTCTAAACAGCCTTGCTCAGGTCTTGCAAACTGAGGGCCAGGGGTTCCTTTATTGAGTTTATCCATCACATGTTGGGTCTTCCTCTTTTCCTGCTACCTTCAAGATTTCCTAGCATTGTTGTTGAGAGCAGTTTGGTGTAGTGGTTAAGTGTGCAGACTCTAATCTGGAAGACCTGGGTTTGATTCCCCACCCCTCCACTTGCAACTGCTGGAAGACCTTGGGCAAGCCATAGTTCTGTCAGAGGTGTTCTTGAAAAGAGCAGTTTCTGTCAGAGCTCTCTCAGCCCCGCCTACCTCACAGGGTGTCTGTTGTGGGGAGGGGAAGGGAAAGGAGTTTGTAAGCCACTCTGAGACTCTGAGAGAAGGGCGGGGTATAAATCCAATCATCTCCTCCTCCTCCTCCTCCTCCTCCTTTTCCAGTGACTCTTGTGACCAAAGTATAATAGCCTCAGTTTAGTTTAGATAGCAGGTAGCTTAACAGTATTGTTTGAGGCTAAGATTTATCTGAAACCCTGACCTGGATAACCCAGGCTAGCTTGATCTTGCCAGATCTTGGAAGCTAAGCAGGGTCAGCTCTGGTGAATGTTTGGATGGGAGATCCCCAGGAATACCAGTGTCATGATGTGGAGGCAGGCAATGGCAAACTACCTATGTTAGTCCCTTGCCTTGAAAATCCTACAGGGCTGGCATAAGTAACTTGTGACTTAACAGCACTTTCCAACAGCAAGGTTTGTCTCCCAATTCATGGTCAGAAGCTCCATTTTCCTTAGCCACCATCCTTGTTAGTTTTTACAGTATGCTGAAGGCCGGACAGGTTTATGGATTAAGAATCATATAAATGAGGTGAGAAGCAATTTGCAAGGAGGGGTGTGTTTTTTTTGGGGGGGAGGGTGGTAGAGGTACATCTCTTGTCCTGGGGTATAATTTGCTTCCAAGCTTCAAAGGTTGGGATGTGCACATAGAAGATCCCAGCTGCGGTCCCTGATGCCTCCAGTTAAAAGGGTAAAGTGATGGGAAAGACCTCTGCTTGAGTCCCTGAGGAGCTGCTGCCCGTCAGAATAGACAATGGACAGTGCTGATCTAAACAGACCCGTTGTCTGGCTTGGTATAAAGCAGCTTCATGTGCTCAATATTTTTTACACACAGAGGAATGCTTAGGCCATGGTTTCAGTAGCAGCTTCAGTAAGAACAAAAGCAGTGACAATGCTGAGGCAGAGATATACTGCTAGCCAAACGTGTGCATTACTGTTGCTCTGTTTGTTGCCTCGCTTCTTTTCAACATGACTCTGTGTTTGTGTATGTGTGTGTGTGTGTGTGTGTGTAAATAATAACTTCCTCTCTGAAATCAGTATACATAGAATTCAGAAGAGCACAAGAAAACTGGTTAATATTGTGTCCATTTCCCCAGGATAAGTATTACCATACTGAGTATGTAAATAGCTTTTACTGATTATTAATGTGAGTATTATAGTGATTATGAATAATATTTTTTGTGTATAACTGACTAATCCTTCTTGCATGATACTTAGGCACTCGGGGCACTGTGTACCCTTGATTTCTAAATACCTCAAAGTATTTTGTGTCTAATGTCAAGAAAACAGCTTTCCCCGCTGCTATGTCTGGTTTCCATTTTAAGTATTATGAGTGGTTTAGACTTTTGTCTGAATGTGGCTCAGTGGCATTCCTGGTGTGATTTTTGTTTTTATTTGTGCTCTTCTTCCCCGGAATTATGCAAGACCAAATAGATGCATTCTCTCCTCATGGCTGGCTGTAAGTGTCGGTGCTATTACAAAGGATTTGGTTTGATCATCCAAGGGTGGAGAAACCCCTAATAATGGTAAACGGATGATGATAATGTCAGGTTTTAATGTTTAGCATACTAAATAAAATGTTGCATAGACTGCTTCTCTAAGCTTGTTAAAATTGTGGTCATTTTAATCCTTTTGTGCTACAGGGTGCTTGAAATGTAGAGAGTGTCTCTTTCACATCTGCTCTTTCAGCTCCCCTGTAGTCAAGCATCAAAGACATTATTTGGGGAAATGAAAAGCAAAGGCTATTAGCACATTTCTACAATTTTTTTTTAAAATGAAAGAGTTTCATTTATGGTGATTACAGTTTGATTACAATTTTTGGTTTAATTTCCAGTTGCCTGGTGAGCACATATATGTGCTGAGCGATATCAAGATGCAGAAAGTGACAGTTCAGTGGTGAAAACGGGGCAGTTTGTGCACAGAAACAACAGCTGGGGGATCCTGTATAAATACATCCTCTACTTCATGCATGAGGTGCATATGATGCGGGCAATATGTGCATACCTTTACACATGTGTATACCCAGTTTTTGGCACGGTTGCTGCTTTTGGAGCTGAAGGAACCCAAATCAGATATTTGTATGTGTAGGGTTACCAGCTTTGAATTGGAAAATACTAGCCGGAGATCTCCAGCCACCACCTGGAGACTGGCAACCGTATAAAATGTGCTACTGGCATCACACCTGATCACAGTAATTGGCATGTCTGTATGTAACCTCAACCAGAATACTGGGAACTGATCCACAGTATCAGCTACTAGCATCCATACAATTAGAACTGTGGTTTTTTCCAAACTGGAAAGCAGATTTTATCTGATCGTCACCTATAGAACTCTGTAGAACCACAGACTCTTTGATGTGATCCAGGCCTTATTGACCAGTTTGTTAGCTCTGGGCTGGGAAATTCCTGGAGATCTGGGGGTGGAACTTGGAGGGGAGTTAGGGAGGGAAGGGTCCTCAGCAGAGTCCACCCTCCAAAGTAGCCATTTTATCCAGGGAACTGATCTCTGTAGTCTGGAGACTGATTATAATTCTGGGAGATGTCCAGGCCCAACTTGGAGATTGGCAAGCTTACTTCTTGATGATCTCCTCTGTTCTTCTTGCCTTTCCTTCTCTGGGTCTCTGAATGAAGAAAGAAATTTAAGTGCATATGACCACAGTCAAGTGCTTTCCTGAAAGAACTGAATGACCATTCTGTTGAAAGGTTGTGCTCCACTTGTGGCTAAAAACTCCCTGAACCTTCCATTCCCACATTTCTTCTTGCAACCTCATGAAAATGGGAAAGGAGGCTCCTTTCCATAATGTAAGGCACCACTGGCATCTCCTCTCCTCTCTTCACCTCCCACCTCGGTCAGTCACAGTGCAGCTTTGCAGTAGATTTTTCCTTGTCCTATTGCACTGCCCAAATAACTGCATGAAGAAAGTGCTACAAAGCTGCAAGAAGAGGGTGTTGTGTTTTAGGTATAGCTAGACTTGCCAGTCCCCAGGTTGGGACGGGGGTTCCCTCAGGTTTGGGGGCTTCTGCCCACCGCTGGCCAGCTGGCTTGTGCGGGAAACCCTGCCCCCAGACAGCCACGTCCCCGCGTGACTTCCCTGATGTGATGATGTCACCTGGAAGTGACATCATCATGCTGGGGACGCTCTGGTTTGAGAGCAAAACTCTACGGTTTTAAGCTGGCTTTACCATTCAGTTTTGCCCTTAAACCAGAGCATCCCCGTGTGGCATCCCCAGCATGAGAACATCATTTCTGGGTGATGTCATCACGTCAGGGACATCCCGGAACACTCCCCAAATCCCCCTGCCGGAGCACTGAGGGGACTTGGCAACCCTAAGTGTAACAAAGGTTATTGATGTCTTCCTGCTGTATCACCATGCTAGTGGTCCCTAGAATTGTAGCCTTAGTTTCTCTGGGTCTTGGTTTAGCAGGCAAATAGGAGGCAACACCAGATCAGCAACACAGAGAGAGTGTGGCCCGTCTTCTGAAATTTTAGATGTAATTGCTGTGGCTCAACAAGGATTTGGATTGAACAGAGAAGCTGTCTGACAGTCTTTCACCTATTGAAACTGAAGACTCGTGATATTTTGATATTCTGGAAGAAGATTTCCGAAACGAAGGTCACAATCCGGAGACTTCGTTAATGAAATACGACTTTAAGCATAATTGATAAATGAATTCTTTGGAAGACAAAATTACAAATGTTGTTTCTTCATTATTTGAACATTGTTACAATTTATATCAGCGTGGAAGTACACAGTTGATTGTATTTTGGCTTCTGTAGATTTGACTGTGTGATCCCTTGCTATCTTTGTTAGGCATATAGGGTTGCCAGCCTCCAGGTGGTGGCTGGAGTTCTCCTGGGATTGCAACTGATCTCCAGCCATTGGAGATCAGTTCACCTGGAGAAAATTATCTGTTTGGAAAGTGGACTCTATGGCATTATACCTCATTGATGCCCCTCCCCTCACTAAACCCTGCCCTCCTCAGGCTCCACTCCTAAATTTTTCAGGTATTTCCCAACCTGGAGCTGTCAACCCTTCAGGCAAATGCAATCATTACAATACTACCAAAACTACAGTAGCAGTACGCTTAACCTTTTTTGGGGGTTCATGGTTTTAATTGATCCTTTGTGGATGGGGGTCACCCCACCCTGCTCAAGTCTTAGGTGGGCTTGGGTACTTTTGGATCCCTGTTCAAGGCTCAGTGGTTCTGGCTTTTCCCTCTGTTGTTTTACGAAACCCACGTTGGAACAGAAATTCCCCTCTGCATTGCATGCTGGGCTCACCCACCACCCCCTATATTGAAGGCCTCACCACCAGGTTGTGACGTCACTGCCATGGCTACGAGAGTAGTCATAACAATCTCCCTGTGCTTATGTGGGGCTAAGCAGAGGGCTGCTGTTTTGTGTAATGATTTCAGGTAAATGGTTGTGTTCCTTTAAATGTGTTGTTGAATTTTGCAGAGTTAGAGAGTTTACAGTTAAGAGTGTGAAGAATGTTTTGTTGAATATAGCAGAGTGTGTAGCAGAGTGTGAGGAGAATTTGGCAGTTTGAATTTAGTTGAGGGAGTGTTGAAGACTTCAGTGGAAGGAGACTACTGTTGGCTGTAGGTGTGAGAGCATTTGTTTGCATTTTTATGGCCCATCTTCCTGTCTCTTTGTCTCTTTGTTCTGACTGAGAAAGGGGGTGGTGGAAGAAGCCGACCATTCTGCCATTTCAGTTTAGCGGTATGGATGTAGAGGTTTGTCTGCTAACAAACTTTAAATAAGAATCCCAACAGTTTCTGTCCTTCAGATCTGGATTAAATATGCCTTTTCGCTGAAAACGACGATCTCTTTCTTTCTCCCGGACTGGTTTTCTCATCGCAAAAACGAGGGAGGATTTCTGGAGTTGGTTTTGGGGTTTTTTTGTTTTGTTTTGTTTTTTTCACAGTGGCCGTCTGGGAAGGAAGGCCAGGGCTTTCTGGGGTTGTTGTTGGGTTTTTTTTGGGTTTTTTTTACAAAGTGATCGTCTGTATTTTCACAGAAGAAAGAGGTGAGTCGATTCCCCGAAGCTTCCCTCCCCCCCCTTCCCCCCTTCTTTGCAATAGAGAGACGCTGGGGAGGTGGAGGCTGGGGGAGGGGAAGCAGTTGCTGCTGAAATGGGGCTGAGAAGGAGTCTATATTTTCCTCTAATTTACTCAAAAGAAGTTCCATTGGAAGATTGATGCCAAGTGGTGCTTCTGGCATTTGCCAGGCATTGGGAGAAATGTTCACTTTGACTCCTAATTATGAGTGGAGCTAAATAACATATGCCGAGCGACAAATGACAGGGTGAAAATTGCGCTTTCCTTTTTTTAAATCATATGTGTTGGGTTTTTTTTTTGGGGGGGGGGGAAATAATAATTCCACCAGGCCAGAAAATGGAAGGCTGGATGCTGAAACGGACTTGCACAGATCTGCTTTGAGATTATACCTGGAGATTATAATTGAAGTTTACTGTATGTGAAAATGTCTTACCTAAGTATGAGTTTGTACATATTAACAGTTGGTAGCAGTCAATACGTTCCTAAACAACTATTGTAAAAGAGAAAATGGGCAAAGACTGTCACAAACATCACAGAGGAAACTGAAAACTTTACAGAAGTGATGTGGTTGCCTTTCACATATATTTGCCCCTGAACTGCAACAACGTGAGTTGAAATGACAACTGGGGAGATTTAGATTCATTGAAGGCCACAATGTGTAGTTTCTATATTTTCCTCTAATTTACTAATTTACTCAAAAGAAGTTCCATAGGAAGATTGATTGTTGTTGTACTCTCTATTACATCTGTTGGTTCCCTTGAACGTTTGTGAATGTACACCAATATCCTGTGTAGCTTTTTTTTTTGTCACTGGAGATTAAGATTGAAGTTTACTGTATGTGAAAACTTCTTAAATATGAGTTTGTGCATATTTCTATCTCATGCTGTGTCAATGGTAAATAAAAAGTAATGCTGAAAACCAGAAGTTATTTGACAATACCATCATATAACAGACATCCACCACTTTCCCCTATTATATGCTTGTAAATTATATGAAACATGCACTCAAATATGCAAGGGAAACTGAACTCAGTAACACTGTAAGCTAGTGTGAAGTGTCTGGAATACTGCAGTGAAAGAATCAAGAGAATATCTTGTTGAGAATACGAGAAACTGCAATTTAAAACACTTGTGAAAGTAGCTGGCAACTGCAGAGTTCAGGGATTGTTATGACTACATGCGGTGACGTCAGAGCCTGGTGTTCAGGCTTTCCAATATAGGGGGCAGTGGCTCACCGCCTTTGGTTATCGGGTTTTATGGTAGCCTCCATACTCCATGCCACTTTTGAGTTCTTTGATCATCGGATTTTATTGAACCTTCTACATAGATTTATGGATGTTTTATGGCCATTCAGGGGTGACTTTGCAGTCAGTACAGCATTGCCCTGAGGTATCTGAATGTGGTTTTGAGCTGCACTTTTTCCTCCCAGTTGAGAAAATGTGGAGCGAATGCTTGATGCAGAATCACCTTATGAGAGCGAGCGAGAGAGAGAGAGAGAGAGAGATTTTGCCTCACATGGTGTGCTCACCTTCAAGCAACTCCCCTCTCTGCCTGTGTCTCTGTGCTTTAGTTCTGCCAACCACTCCCCCCCCCCACATGTACCAAGCACAACTGGAGGGCTGTCGCCTTCTCTGTGGTCTGATAAATACCTCATTCAAAAACACATTTGAATTCCCAGCTATTAGTAAACCATTTCCTAATCATTACTTCCCATTGATGAAACAGCCTTGGATTATTAGCCAGCAATCTGCTTAACAAAGGAATGGTCTGCCAATGTCCACAGAAAAGCCTTAAAGAATGAGCAAGCAGGAGTGATCTAGGGCTCTAAGCCAGGTGTCATTGCTACTGGGCAGGTGTTTAGCAGCCCTGTGCTACTGGAAAAGAGAGCAGCAGAGCCCAGAGAGCAGCTCTGTGGTCCATTGTTTAAGAAATGCAGTAGTACACAGAGGGTAATTTCTTTTATACCCTGACCTGGAAGGTCCAGGCTAGCCTGATCTTGTTAGATCTTGAAAGCTAAGCAGGGTCGGCCCTGGTCAGTATTTGGATGGGAAAACACCTCTGAATGTCTCTTACCTTGAAAACCCTACAGGGTCACCATCAGTCCTGTGACTTGACATCACTTCACACATAGGCTGATTTCCCACAAGCGCTGCTCCACGCTCCCTCTTCCCTTTTGCCCCATGTTACGTGTCAATTTCACACAAGCTGCTGCGCTGCCCTTGCCCCAGAGCTTCGCAGGATTTCCCTCTACGTCTACTCAATCTTCAAAAAACAGAATTGAGTAGACGCGGGGAAAATCAGGCGAAGCTGCAAAATGCGGGCTCGCAGCAGCTTGTGTGAAATTGACACGTACCATGGGGCAAAAGGGAAGAGCGAGCGTGGAGCAGCGCTTGTGGGAAATCAGCCATACAGTTTCCTTTAATATGCCTTTGCAATACAGGGGAGAAAGAAAGAATGGAACCTATTACCCATAAATGAAACTTTGCAGCACAGTTCTAAATTGCAGCCCTCTCTCTCTCTTTTTTTAGGATTATCATTCTCTTCTTATTTCCATCTACCTCTTTTTATTTATTTTGTGCAATGTACACTTTGCCTTTTCTCCAAGAAGCTTAGAGCGGCTTACACAGGGTTATCTCATTTGTGAGATAGGTTGGGCTGAGAGAGAGAGAGAGAGAGAGAGAGAGAGAGAGAGAGAGAGATCTGTTTTTAAATTCTTCTTTGTATTGGGGAAAATCTGTGCCTTGTGTAGCTGTAGGATGGTGACTATTCGTACTTATCAAACTGCGTGTCCTGAAATACTCCTCTGTGCCAATTACACTCTTCATGTGGCCTTCTTCTGCTGGTATCCTCTTCTAGGATTGTCTGTTGGTAACAAGTTTTTTTTTCTAAATGGCCTGCCAGAGAGGGTGCCCATGGTGCCTTTGATTGCTTCATTAGAAAAGGACACAAAATAGTTTTGTTCCAGAGGGCCCTTGATGGAAGGTAAACTGTTCTGGCAGATGGGGCTACGTTTTTAACTATGTATTGGCTGATTTCGCACTAGAGCTGCCTCGATGTTGCGCTGCTGTTTGCCCCAATACTATTGGTCAATTTCACACCCGAAGCCGCAGGGCTGCATTTGACCCGCAGCTTCACCCGATTTCCTCCGTAGTTTTGTGATCCTCAAAAAACAGGATTACGAAACTGCGGGGGAAATCGGGCGAAGCCGCGAGTAAAAATGCAGCCCCGCAGCTTCGGGTGTGAAATTGACCAATAGTATCGGGGCAAACGGCGGCGCAACATCGAGGCAGCTCTAGTGCGAAATCAGCCATTGTTTTTTTCTTGTTAGTCACCTTGAGTTTGAAGTGAGAAGGTTGGATATAAATATTTTCATTTAATAAACAATTTTTTTCCTGGGAATCACAATATGGATGGCCTTAACCTAAAAACAAGGCACATATTTTTCCCAAGGACAATTAAGAATTTTACATTGAAAAAAAATGATATCCACAGTTCTCTGTGCACTGGAAGAGGGGATGTTTGAACCCTTCCCTATTGGGATTCCATACTGGGTTGTCTGGCAGCTGGTGGGAGTGTTCTGGCAGGGCAACATACTAGAGAAAAAGAAAAATAAGGCCTTGTCTGCTTATGGGAAGTTCTTAACACAGAGTTTCTGGCAATTCCTAGAGCTACCCTTTGTCATTTCCATGTAGCTCTAAGAATCACAAGGAACTCTATGGAAGAAATTCTTGTAAATCAATTAGGCTTTCTTTTTCTTTTTATTTTTTTTTTCAAGACCTGGAGATGGCATCCCTAATTCCATAATATGGAACATTGACAAGTTTCATTCATAATTTTTTCTTAATTCATTCTTTCAGTCTGCATTCTTAATTTAGCTGAGACTAGACTTTGCCAGAAAAAATGGGTATTTAATAGATTCACTCACAATCTACAGTATTATCAAACCTAAAAAAAAAAATTCTAATCCAAGAGAAAGATAGCAGTTCCTGAAATCAATAACTCAAATTTCCTTCAAAAACTTATTTCTCTCTATATTTTAAATCCTTTACTACAGGAAAAGACATCATATAAAACATGCTCACTTTCTTTGTTTTAGATAAGTGTATAAAATCTGTTTGCTTTCTTTGTCCTGCTAAGGTTTGGGCCCAAATTAACACTGTGCTCTTACTATTTGCACAAATTTTTAATCAGGGGAAAACCACCACTGAAACTGTCTCATGTGCAAGGGCACCACTGCATGTTATGGCTGCCGAGACAAACCATAGCAGTTGTATGGAATTCTTCTGTAGGGAAAATGAAAAACAGTGAAATTAAACAGGCACAATGCACATACATGTTCCTTCAAACTTCCACAGTTCCAAACCTGTTTGGCCATTTTCCAGGGATATTTTAATGTGATTGTTTAAAGATTTTTCCCTACCACCACATTGCACTCGACTTACAGGCTACCCAATCAGGTTTTCAAGGCAAAAGCTGTTGAGAGGTGGTTTGCCATTGCCTCCCTTTGCATAGCAATCCTGAACTTCCTTGATGGTCTCCCATTCAACTATTAATCAGGGCTCACCCTGCTTAGCTTCTGAGATCTGATGAGATCAGGTTGGGCTGGGTTATCCAGCTTGGAGTGTTTAAAGATATATAGATATATTTTACACTGGTTATTTCTTCTGTGAGGAAAATGTCAATGTAGTATCAGTCTCTCCAGCAGCAAATGTAACATGTAGTTCTGCTTAATTTTAAAATTAATTGATAACATTTATATCACACGACCCATTAAGCAACTTATTATGACCAGGAAAGGAGGTGAAGCAGCTAAAGAGTCATAAACCAGTTCATGTCTCCAAAATTCATGTGAAGGAGTGTCACTTCTTTATTTCCTGAATTCACTTTGTCTTCATTGTCAATCCCAAATGATGAGACCTACCTTACAGAAGAAGTGGATATGGTGACTGAGGAGAGAGATTCAGTCAAAAATCAAAGGAGAAGGAGATGTATTGTGTCCAATAAGAGTGAATGAAATGTGATGATTCAAGTGTCAGATTAGGATCAGGAGCTGTGTGTTCAAATCCACGTACAGTCTTGAAGTCTGTTGGGTGACCTTGGGCCAATCATACTCTGTCAGCCTAACATATTTCACAGGGATTGGATAAAATATACCAGGCAGATAAAAATGGTGGACTGTTTATGAAATCTGAATTTACTGTCATGCGAGAGAACATTGTTCAAGCCTCTACAGGCAGCTGTGAATGTCCTGTCTCAAAGCTGTGGTTTAGTGATTGAGGAAAAACAAACTGAAGCTTAATTCAGACAATCTGTAGGTGATGCTGGTTGGTGCTGAATTACTAGACGTAAGCGTGGCTGAGTTTTCTGTTGTACATCAAGTTAAGAGTTTGGAGGCTCTCCTAGACCTGGTGTGTACCAGAAGTGACATCATCAATCACATCGGTGATGTCATGACAACACTCTGGTATTTGGGCAAAAACTCTATGGTAGAAGCCACATTTATCATAGAGTTTTTGCCGAAATACCACAGCGTTGCAGCGATGTCACAATGTGATGAAATCACTTTCAGCACATGCTGGAAGTGACACTGCATCACCAGCAACATAGCCTGGGCCTCCTTCCTGCTTCTGGAAAAGCCCCCCACCCCACCCTGCTGGTTGCCAGGAGGGACCTGACAACCCTACTTCGGGGTCTTGGGCCCTTATCAGATTGCATCTCTCAATATACTCCACTCTGTCAGTTACTCTCTTCAGACAGCCTCCTGCTTAATATGCCCTCCCTTAGGACTGCCTGCACTTGTGTGTGTTTAAAATGCAAATGAAGGAAATACAACACGATAAAACAAACAAACAAAAAAGATAGTATAATTGATTCCTGATCCTAGGGTAGAAATTTTGTCTCAGTATTAAGACAAATAGTACATTGGATAAGTCTGAGGTCAAAGTGGGAGAGAATATGGGGAGAAATTCATGGGATAGGCACACAGAGATTGCTTTTTCCATTACTCTGGGAAGAAAACATCAAAAAATACCCTTGGCCTTTCTATCATTGCATATAATTTGCTTCCCCTTGTGGGAGAACTTCAGACTTGGCATTGCAGGTTTCAGCTATAAACTGTTTGCATTGTCAGTTTTGCAAAACTATCTGTTCACAGCAGCCAGGATTTCTGTTTATGAGGTTGTTATTGTATTAGCAACTCCAGATATTGGTAATAGCCAAATATTAAAGCAGGGCCGACCGTGCTTAGCTTCTGAGATCTGACAAGCTCCGGTGATCCTGATCAGGCTAGCACTTACACGAAAATGTAAAAGATAAAAAGTGAGTTTCATTGTTCATTGCTTCTAGCTGATTCAAAGTATGTTGAGTAGGCTCTTTTGTACCATGCAACTAAACAGTGACCTTGGAATATATTTGATCCCACCCCCCCAGTCAAAATTTGAGCTGAAACCTTTTTTCCCTCTTTTTTTGTGTGCTCTTTGTTTTAAAAAAGTGTTCCTTTGGTGTTTCTTTCTTTCTTTTGTGACTTGGGATGACCCTGCTGTTCTTTGCCTTCAGGGGCTCATTTCAGGTGTCCCATTGCAGTTTGTAATAGCACTGCTGTGAATGTTGATTGAAACATGTCTCTGTTAGGTTAATGACTCAGAATAGTTGGCAGGTATTTTCTCAATGGGTGTTAATTGTTAAGAGAGCCCCTGCTTGATAAGTATCCATGAGAGCCAGGAGGAGGCGATCCCTCCCAGCTCAAGGGAGGGGTGAAGAAACATGTCTGTGCATGAAGAAAAGATTAAAACAAAGTTGTGTTAACTCAAGTTCTGCTACATGAAAACAAGTGGGTTTTCTGGAAAAGAATGGCATGGAAACATTCATTCTGAGCGGAAGGGAATTTCAGTTTGTAATAATATCTGTTGATAGGGTTATCGGCACGGGGTTGGGAAATACCGGGAGATTTTGGGGGTGGAGCTTGAGGAGGGCAGGGTTTGGGGAGGGGAGGGTCTTCAATGGGGTATAATTCCATAGAGTCCACCTTCCAAAGTGGACATTTTCTCCAGGTGACCTGATCTCTCTCGATCGGAGATCCGTTGTAATACCCAGAGATTTCCAGTCACCACCAAAAGTAGAGGGTTTTTTAAATTATTTCTTCACATAAAGGAGAAAATATTAATTAAAGAATATATTAATGCATGAAGTGGGGGAAAAACAAGTCTTATAGCACCAGAATAACAGAATATTCTACATTCAGATTATTGTAAAACGAACCAAAAGAAAAGTATGAAGTTCAGATCCTTTAATATTCAAGGACTGCGACAGAACTGAAACTGCACAGGTGCATGCATCCTAGAAATGTAGTCTCCAGTGTATTCACTGATCTTGAACTGGTGCTTGATTCATCTTGTGGTGAAAGGTCTGCGTTACATAGCTCTTTGGTTCTTCCATGAATTTTTTTTTGTCTATGAATACTGTGAAAAGAAACAAACATGCCATAAGGGTTAACATTTAAATGCCTTGGAATATGGTCCACTGTAGGGCCATTGCATCCCTTAATTTGACCGTAGAAATGTCTTAAAGAAGCCAGTTTCTTTTAAAGGGGATTAATGCTGGAATGGTAAGCTACCTGCACTTTAAAGCTTTCATGTTGGTGGAGAGAAGTGACAAGGCTGACAGAGATACTTCTGTATGACTTACTCCTCCCTGCTTAGAGTAAGATGAATGGCTTTATTTTATATGCGTATAATATAACAGCCCTCCCTTCTGTAAATCTCCGCCCCAGTGTATCTTTTCCTTTGAAGAAATGCTGTTTGTGTCTATCCCCCTTAATCATTGCAAGCGTAAGCTCCAGGCAAGGGGAAAAAATGCTGGAATAAACAGTCTAATAATTGCAGAAGCTCTGATAATCTTTAAACAGACAGCTCAAATTGTAAATTGGGAATGAATATGGTAACATCTCCTTCATGAAGGCTGCACAAAGTCCCGCTGCTGTTTGTTGCAGTAAATCAGTTAGTAAGCAGTTTGGGAGCTAGTCAGGCCACAGACCGTACAGGGAAATGTTGATATAAAGTCATTTATGGTTTAAAAAGAAAAACGCGAAATGGTGTCTGGGCTGCTGTTAGTCTAGGCCTGAGTAGCAGGTACCATCTTATTGACCAGGCTGAGGCAAAAGCCATATGGCCAAGGTAGGGTTGAGTTTTCTGTTGTACTGAAAAAAGTTATTGTTTGAATTTTGGTTCAGATTTCTCTGTGCTTAATTTCTTTATATTCTTTATACTTAGAATATACTTTATACTTGGAATAACTTTGGTTGAGATTGGAAGAGACTTTCTGTATCTCTTGAGGCCATCCTGAGGGAAACAAGTGGGAAAGATGGGGCTGGCGGGCTTTTAAATGTCTTTTGTCCCTATTGCTGGCTCTCCCCTCACACTCTTCTTCTTCTCCTCAACTCAGCTGAGTATTATGAATGAGCTGAAAGGGAAAGGAGATGGGACTATGGTTGCCAAATCTAGTTTGGGACATTTCTAGAAACTCAGGGGTGGAGCTTAGAGTGTGTGGAGTTTGGAGAAGGCAATGAGATGTGATGCCATGGAGTCTACCCTCCAAAGCTACCATTTTCTCCAGGGGAAATGATCTCTGTAATCTGAAGGTGGGTTGTAGTTCTAGGAGAAATTCAAGCTCCATCTTGAGTTTGGTAATCCTATAAGGTAATCCTAGGAATAAGGTCTGTTGTGGAAATAAATACAACGAGCTCTAGAAAGAGGCTCTGGGAGAGTGCCAAGGCCTTGGGCACTCAGCGTCAATTTGCTATGATGACCTCCTCAAACCCCATCCTTTCCAGCCTCCACTCCTCAAATCCATAGGAATTTCCCAACCTGGAGTTGGCAACCCCATCCTCTTCCCAGCTAACCATCAACCTACCATTATCTGCCCCTCTGACTGCAGCTGACTTCTGCCCTCCATCCTGGAGATCAGTTGTATTTCTGAGTGATCTCCACCCTTCACCTGGAGACTGGCAACAATGGTTCCCCAGGAAAAAATGTCTGGTTTGGAGGGTGGAATCTATGGCATTGTACCTGTCTGAGGTCCCACCGCTCCTCAAACCTCACCCTCTCCAGGCTCAACCCCTCAATTCTCCAGGAATTTCCCACCTGGAGTTGGCAACCCTATCTCCTTCCCAGGCAAGCATCAACCTGCCATTATCTGCCCCTCTGATTTCAGCTTTCCATCTCCTCCCTCCTCCTTCCTGGAAATCAGTTGTAATTCTAAGCAATCTCTACCCCTCACCTGGAGATTGGCATCAGTAGTTGCCCAGGTGGGACTGGCTGGTTGGGAGGGTGGGGTCTATGGCATTGTACCTGTCTGAGGTCCCACCCCTCCTCAAACCTCACCTTCTCCAGGTTCCATCCCTCAGATTTCCAGGAATTTCCCATCTGGAGTTGGCAACCCTATCTCCCTCCCAGCCCATCATCAGCCTACCTTTATTTCCCCCTCACTCTTCAGCTTTCCATCTCCTCCCCCCCTGCAGCCTGTACCCAAGAGGAAAAGTAGTCTTTCTCTGCAATGGGGACCAAAGCAGCTTACAGCATTCTCCTCTCCCCTGTTTGACTTGCACAACAACCCTATGAGATAGGTTAGGCTGAAAGTCTGTGACTGGTCCAAAATCACCCACTCAGCTTCTACAGCAGGAACCTGGATCTATCAGACCCTGCTCTGAAGCACTGACTGCTACGCCTAGGGCAGCCAACCTCCAGGTGGAGCCTGAAGATCACCAGGTATCACAACTGAACTCCAGACAGCAGACCTCTCCCCCCCCTGAGGAAATAACTGCTTTGGAAGGTGGGCTGTATGGCATCCTGTTCAGCTGAGGCCTCTTCCTTCCCCAAACCCTGGCTTCCATAGACTCTACCAGAAAATCTCCAGGAATCTCCCTACCTGGAGCTGGCAACCCTAGTCAGGACTGGCCACAATGAGTTCCTCACAAAGGCCTGTGAAGGGTTTCCTTCCTTTGTCTGAATCAAACTTAGATGCCGACTGTGGTGAAATGGGCTCCAGTTTACAACTCAGCTGGATGGGGCAGGGCTCTTTTTGTAGCAGGAACTCCTTTGCATATTAGGCCACACACTCTTCTTACAGGAGCTACTGTAAGCTCTTGGAGGATTGGCTACATTAGGGGTGTGTCGCTTAATATGCAAATGAGTACCTGCTACAAAAAGAGCCCTGGCTGGAGTCTATATTGATGCTGCCCTAACCCTTGGGACAGTCCCTCTTACCCCACATTTTTTGACCTTGGGCGGCTGGGAACTGTAGGCCAGCAGATGAGGAACCCCCATTCAACTCAGTGAGTGATACCCCTGCGGGCCGCTCTCTGGAACTACACCTCAATTAAACCTTATGGGGGAACATTTTAAACATCCAACTAGGCGTGTGCAAAAAAAAAAAAATTGGCCCATTTGGATTTGGCCTAATCGGGCAGAATCAATTTTGGCTGGCAGTAAGATTCTCGCATGTCAGTTTCGTCAGTACCAGCCATTGCCGAATGTCAATTTCAGCCCCATTATATCCTATGGGCCATTGAAGTCAATGGCAAAAACATAGGGTATATTCTGGGTGCTGGAGGAGAGGGGATTTGAGGGAGATGCTCCAAACTTGCAGGGTAGCTGCTGGAGCCTCTCCCCAAGATACCAACCAAGTTCCAAGAGCATTGGACAGGGGGTCCAATTCTACGGGCCCTTGAACAGATTGCCCCTATTCCCTCCATTGTTCTCTATTGTGGGGAAAAGAATCTGAATCCACCTGCAGCAGCCCGAAAGGGGTCCAAATGGGCCATTTTTGGGGCTGCATTCGGTTCGGACGAACCGAATGCACATCCCTACAACCAACCACAGACGGCAGCCATCTTACAAACACAGGTAACTGCCATTTCGTGACACCTACCAATAGCCACTGAGGGAAGAATTAGTCTCACATAGGACACAAGCAGGAGAAGCATCTTCGTCAAGAGAGAAAACCGTTTGCCAGTAATTCTGACAGCACAGCAGCTGAAGGGGGAGTGGGCAGGGAAGAGGAGCAGACCCAGCACCCGGCCAATGGCACATGAGTACTCTTGAGTGGCAGCTGACGGGCCAGTGGCTGAGGGAGGGCATGGAATGTTGCCACTCGAAAATAGAATTATTATATAGAAGGGATTGGGAGGAGGTAGGCTTGCCACGCCCCCACTGGGGGTGGGGGAACTCCCGCTTTTGCTGGTGCTTCCATGCCACTTGACAGCTGGCTGATGGGGGGAAATCCCACCCCCAAATGCAGTGTCACCTGGATGTGACATCATCATGTGGGTGACATTGTGTGGGGACGCTCTAGTTTTGGGCAAAACTCTATGGTATTGAGGCTGATTTTACCATGGAGTTTTGCCTCAAAACTAGAATGTCCAGCACAGTGTTGTCGGCATGATGACATCACTTTCAGGTGATGTCATCACACTGCACAATGCCCTGCTAACTCCCAGAATGCCATCCCAAAGCCCCCAGACAAAACAAAGGTAAGACCTGGCAACCCTAGAGAGCCATTTAGCCAGGGCCTCAAATTCAGACATTTGTCATTTTTTTTGTTTGTTTGTGTGTTTATTGGCATTTGATAACATATATGTATGGATATCCCAGAACATTGTTATGGCTGTGGATAGGGTTGCCAGTTCTGACTATCGTGCAGGCAGGGAGGTGGGGTAGGGCATTCTGGGAGACACCCAGAAGTGATGTAGGTATGCTGGTGACATCAGCAGTGATGCTCTAGTTTTTGGGTAAATCTCTATGGTAAAATTGCCCTCAGACCATAGAGTTTTGCCTCAAAACCAGAGCGTAATCCCCCCACATGTCACCAACTCGTCTACGTCACTTCCCAGTGATGTCAGCATTGCATCGCGCATGACATTGCTGTTTTTTTGGGGGGGGGATTTTCTTCCACAGGCCAGTTGGCCACTGGTGGGCAGGAGCCTGCAAAAGCGACCCCCCGCACCTGGGGAATAGTGACCCTAGCTATGGACCTCTGAGAGAGCAAAAAAAAAAAAAAGCCAAGCCAGCTACAGGGAGAGGAAGGCTTTCTGAATTCTGCCTGCTGTCCTGACACATTTCTCTTGGGGTCAATTCTGATAACTTTGGGTGACTTTCTGATCCCATCTGAAGCTGAAGCTGGCCTTTCTCCTATTGGGAAACAAATCCTCAGCTGGTAACCAGCTTGAAGGGGTAAAACCTGTCCATGTCAGTGGGAAACTAGTCATCTGGCAACTCTAGGCAAGGCTCCTAATATTTATTTATTTATTTATTTATTTAACTTATATCCCACCCTCCCTGCCAAGGCAGGCTCAGGACGACTTACATAGAATGTATGGAACAACTAAAAGAAAATTGAATAAAATCACACAGTATAATTAAAAACATAACAAAGTGCTATTGCAGTTCGTAGATGATGGCAAGCATTAGCAGCATCCAACTTTGGCATACAGTCAGCTAACATCATAGTCTGGGTTGTATCAGGCTGTTAATAATGGTGTTGATATTGGGGCCAGGGCCTCGGTTTATTAGGTGTGGCTCCCTAATGGAAGGCCTGGTGGCCTGGACAATCCATAGTGTGGAGCACTCACAGGATCTAGTGCTGCATATATCTGTGCTCTTCTTTGCTGTAAGCTGGGGCCCTAAATATGCACAGTGTTTGCTAAATTACACTGGCTTTCTTCCTTGCTGAATGGCAAAACAGGTGGGGAAGACACCATAGGTTTCTGTCAGACTGTAAAAACTAAATTGTGTATATGTGTAACCCCACTTCAGATCAAGACTATGTGAGAAGTGGAGAGGGGATTAAACCTTTCAACCCTCACCTCAGTTGAGTAATTGGATCCCATTGCTTTTATTGAGATTTTAAAAGGGGGGGAGTGTTTTAAGGAATACATGAAGGGTTAAATACCCTCTTCCCTTTCAACATGGCCCCAACAATCCAAACAGAGTCTACAGGCACACACAATTTACTTTTTACGAACTAATGAAGATCTGTGTCATTTATAATTCAGTCCTTGAACCTTCTTCCTTGACAGCTTCATCTCCCCCCCCCCAGTGTAGCTGTAGCCAGGCCACCTCCCTAAAGGCCCAGGGAATCCTGTAGAAAAGTTCTTTGTTTCCAAGGGATTTCAGTTTATAGCAGAGAAAGGAAGAATTGACAACATCTGGGTTTTCTAACAAGGGCAACCCAGGATATATAATTAGTCTTTCTCTTACACATTAAAGCAGTCCTGATGGTGCAACATCTATTATGACTCTGAAGTCTTAATCTCAAAGCCAGGCAAAATCATGTATTTGGAAATTAGCATAGGCTTTCCTTCTCATTAGAGAAACGCCTCACTGCATGAATGCTGAGAAGACGGCACTCGCACAGAATCAAAAGGAGTTGCTTTCCATCCTCTTAGTCTAGTGCCTGAGATATAAAATAAAGTTCAAACTCTGATTAAAAACTCCCTGAGAGGGCCAGTTTTTAATTGAACATGAACTACTTTTGGTAATGGAAGGACAGCTTATTTCTGGCTGAGGTGTGAAGAGGAGAATGAAAGCACCATTTTCTGAGAGGAATCTGATGTGGTATAAACAGACAGACATATTTTCAGGATGCTGGAACCACAACTCAAAAGCATTCTTACGGCAGCTGCACATTGCTGTCTCGCTTGAAGACCTATTTCAGCATGCTTGGGGATAGATACTTAAAATAATACAGTGGGGATGTGACTAGATCCAGGACTGAGTTTCCAACTTGTTTTTGTTGCTCCACAGCCACTTGGGGGGGGGGGGGATTCCAGTCCTGGGGCTGCAGAGTTGGGAGTAGAGCTGCCAACCTGCAGGTGGGGACTGAAGATCCCCCAGAATTAGAACTGATCTCCAGGTGACAGAGATCACTTCCCCTGGGGAAAAAATGGCTGTTTTGGAGGGTCAACTTAATGGAATTATACTCACTGAGGTCTCGCCCCTCCCCAAACACCTCCCTGTCCACGCTCCCCCCAAAAAACCTGTTTTCCAATCCAGAGTTAGCAACCTTCGCTGGGAAACAGAGCTCTTTTGGTACCTCTGGTGTTTCTGTGATCTCCAAAGATCCCCAGAAGTGCTATTTTCTTCACTGGTAGAACTTAGAAGCTTTTAGGTTGCCCACATGCACACAGTTATGTACCTCGGCCACTTTCTGCCAAATGAATGGCAGAGAACTCTACTGGCAAAGGATTCTACCCCACCCCACCCCCTTTCCTACAGTGTGAATACTTGTAAACATTTTTTTGACATATTCCTCCCCATTATGGTTGCCAACCACCAAGCAGGGCCTGGAGATCTCCCAGAATTACAATTGATCTCCAGACAACAGAGATCAGTGCCCTGAAGAAAATAGCTGCTTTGGAGGGTAGATTCTGTTCCACTGTACCCTGCCGAGGTCCTGTCCCTTCCTAAAACCTTGACCTCCCAAGGCTCTACCTGAAAACCTGTAGTCGTTTACCAATCTAATCCCCATGGGTGAACTGTAATGTATTCAATAAGCTGCCATTGAATGCATAATGTGTGATGAAAACATCTAATTGAAATGTCATGTTAAGCTTCGTCCTGGGCTAGGATCCAAATCCATCCAATCGCATTGATAGCCCAGGAAGAACCAACCAATCACTTGTCAGCAAGCTCCCTGAGTGGGACCGTCCATGATTGGTCCTTATGCAACCCTTATTGGTTGGTAATTGTACAGTAGGCATGGCTACATTAGCCGGGAGAGTTTAAAAGCAGGACAGCTGCAATGTAAAAGCTGTTCTGGCTATCAGATGTCGATCCGTGTTGGAGTTGTGTTTGAGTTGCTGAATAAAGCTGAATCTTTGCTGAATCACTCTCCGACTACAGGTGATTAACAGAAGGGCTCTGCCATAGTCTGTGGAGAAGATTCAGGAATGAATGAAACATGATGTTGGCAAACGAGAAGTTCTGACTCTTTGTGCATCTAGTGCTTTATTTAAATTGGGCTCCCAGCATGTACAATGTTATTGAAGCAAAGATCCGTATCCTGGCAGGGATTGTGTGTTGGTGTGCTAACAGTGTGTGCACAGCTGCTTTGCATGTATAAATTTAAGGAATGTATACATGTATAAATTTAGGGAATAAATGCTGCCTTCCTGAGTTTAAACAAAAATGCTGGGTGCATGCAAAGGCATATGGGTCCATTGTCCTGTCCCACAAAGGTGACATTTAAATTGGGCAATGACTGCCTGCCCTTTGGGTTTTATAAATTGGTGAGTGTTGCCAGTGTTACAAGTCCTTCAGCCCTTGCTGAAAATACAATCCCCTTTTCAAATTAGCCAGCCAGATCTCTCGAAGTATTCTTTCAAGAACTCATTGGATCTCAGTGAGTTCTCAGTGAAGTTCTAAGAAGTTGTTTCTTTTACCTATGCTAGATCAGCAGTCGTTCCCTTTTTTCTTTATGGATGATGGCTGAATCAAATCAAAAGTGCCTCCATTTGCAGGGGCGGAAGGAGTTCAAGTGGACCTTTCTCATTCATACCCAGTGATCACCTTTTCAAGTGCTCTGAATGGCCTGAGGCTGGTTATTACTTTTCAGAAATCAGGTTTCATTTTTCAATTGACTATTTTTTTCTCTTGACAAATAATTGCATGGTGGTTAGCGGATTTAAAAGCAGCATTTAGACGAACCCTTTATTCAGAGGCCCTGGTAAGTTGCAATTGAGTTTGCAAAGTGCCCTTTCAGAGGAAAACAATAAGGATAAGCTTAGAGGTTGGGGTGGTGTTGTTGTGTTTTTTGACAAGTCCCTACTTTGCAGCTCGGATAATCCTTCTGTATTTCAGTGTCTTGGAATTTCTACTTTGCCATTGTTATGGAGTATTAATACAACTAATGCTTCTAAGGGCTGCCGAAATGTTACTATTCTCTGTTTCTAAGGCTGTGTTGCTTGACACCATTTAATTATTTTTGTCTTTCTTGTGTGCAACATTACAAGTTACCTTGAATTGTTGTTCCAATAATCTGCAGAGCAATATGATTTATTAATAATGATAACGATGACTTGTGTAGTCAGGAAAAAAAACATTTTGGAGCTTTTATGCAGTTTCAGATTTCTGTTAAAAACATATATTTATTGGAAAAATACTGTGGCTGTTATGCAAGTTCTGGTCTTTTGATATTTAGAAACATAGAGTAGTAGAGACCTACAGAATAAAATAAAACCCCAAATACCCTACCCACCCTAAAATAAACTTGCAGCCTGTACCCCATTAAAAAGCCCTTGCAGCACCTCCTACGAACTTCTAGAGATGGTCCCCCACCCTTACCTTCTTAGCGATCTCATTCCACAAAGTGGGAGCCACGGTAGAAAAGGCGTGGGTTCTAGATTTCAAGGTGATTCAAAGTAATGTACCCTATGCTGGGGGAGAACTAGCAAGTGAAAACCTTGAGTATTGTATCCGGTGTGAGCATTCGTGATGTTTATTTACCACAGAATTCTATCAGAGGCAGTTTAACCATTAAAGTAAATAATAATTGTTTGCTGACGTACATTGAAAGTTACGTATAAATGCTAAGTTCAGAAATTTCATGCTCTGTATCCTTAGGACTTCTTGGTAAAGTAAGCCAGTATTCTTATCCCCATAAAGCAGATATTGAGGCTGAGAGGACCCTCTAAGGACTCATAGTGAGTTTATAGCAGAGACAGAATTGTCTGTATGTAACATATTGATACTTTGCCTTATCTCCCCAGTCTCAAGGCTGCTAACAAAGCAGCAAGAGCTGCATGGACAGGGATATCATAAGCATCCAGGAACACGATCTGAACTGAGGTTTCCTGGCTCACTCTGTTAGCTGTCACACAAAACTCATTTTGTAATTGAGCTGCCAGCAGAAGGTGGGTGGAGGGGCTTGTTGATGTCTGTGGTTTAACCATAGAGTTTTGACTGCATGCTAGGGTGTCATTGGTGACATGCTGATATCACTTCCGGTCATGCCAGAAGTGACATCAGTGTATCAGGATGCTGTCAGTCACCCCCCTCCCATTCACCCCCATTTTTCTCCTGTCATCCAGCTGTCACCCAGTGGGACAATGATGACCCTATTATCTACTTAAAATCTCCTCATGACTTGGGAAAGTCCCCCCAAAAAAGGTGCTGGTATTCAGTACTGGTGTGTACCATCACCAAAAAAGCCCTGGTGAAAAGTATGGCTATTCAAATAACATTATCATATGTTCACATGTAACTTTTAACAAAATCAACATATTAAGAGTGTTGACTTCCTGGTAATCTCACAGTTCCTCTGAGAAATGGTCCTATAGAGCAGTGGCAGGGAAGCTCTAGCATGCGTGCACAAGGTATGTATATCTTCTTGTTTTGCTCAGTCCACAAGGCCTCTTTTCCAGTCAAGCAACTGAGGTAAGCTCCTGAGGTGCTCCGCTGCCAGTGCTGCTCTGACCAGCAACATGGAAGAAGGCTAGGGTTGCCAGCCTCCAGGTGTTGCCTGGGGATATCCAACTGTTACAATGGATCCCCAGGTGACAGAGAGCAGTTCCCCTGGAGGAAATGGCTGCTTTGGGGGAGTTGGCTCTATGGCATTATACCCCACTGAGGTCTCTTCCCTGCCCTCCCCAAACCCTGCCATCTCCAGGCTCCACCCCCAATATCTCCTGGTATTTCCCAACCAAGAGTCTGCAGCCCTAGAGAAGGCAGCAGACATAGAATCACAGAATCAAAGAGTTGGAAGGGGCCATACAAACCATCTAGTCCAACCCCCCTGCCCAATGCAGGATCAGACTAAAGCATCTCTGACAAATATTCGTCCAGCCTCTTCTTGAAAGCTGTCAGTGAAGGGGAGCTAACCACCTCCCTAGGCAGCTGATTCCACCTTTGAACCACTCTGACCGTCAAAAAGTTTTTCCTAATATCCAGCCAATACCTTTCTGCATGTAATGTAAACCAATTGCTTCAGGTCCTATCCTCTGCTGCCAACTGGAACAGCTCCTTGCCCTCCTCCAAATGACAGCCTTTCAAATATTTAAAGAGAGCAATCATGTCCCCCCTCAATCTCCTCTTCTCCAAAGTAAACATTCCCAATGCCCTTAGCCTTTCCTTATAGGGCTCATTCTCCAGACCCCTGATCATCCTCTTCACTCTCTTCTGCACCTTCTCAATTTTTTTCCACATCCTTTTTGAAGTGAGGCCTCCAGAACTGCACACAGTACTCCTGATGTGCAGCCTGACCAAGGCAGTATACAGAGGGGCTATGACCTCCTGCAATTTCAATGCTATGGCCCTTTTAATACAACCCAAGACTGAATTTGCCTTTTTTGCCACCGCATCACACTGACTGCTCATATTTAGTTTACATATTTCGTTTACATGGCTAATGGCTCATAATCTCTTCTAATACCTGAACAGCCGCAAGCCAGGTGGGCTAGAAAAGAATTGGGAAAGAAAAATAAATATATATTTTTAAAAAACAAAATAAAATATAGTCTCCAGCTAATTCAGAATTTAAGGGATTACTGCAGTCTTCACTATTTTCCTTGTGAGGCCAGCCAGTCATTTATAGTTATGTAGCTGAAGATGACCAAGACTTCCTTCTTGCTAATCTTTAGTTTCGGGGTGCCACAGGAAAGAACAGTGCTCACCTTTGACCAGTCAGCAAGTGGAAGAGATAATTTCAGTATTTTCTTCAAAGGAGTCCAGACTGATTAACTATTTCCCCAGGGTCATGTGGGTTTTGCACTCAGTACTTTGGGATTCTGTACAGAACAGGGTGCAGAAGTAGCAGCTGGGCTGTGAAGGTCCTTTGGGCCTTTGCACTAGAGAGGTAAGATGCCAGGGATTGTCTGAAATGAGCCATCAAGTGTAGGTGAATGTCTACTGCTCTTCCCTGCTTGAAAGACTACTTGGTAACCATTGAGGTGTAAAAACATTGAAGCTTTTGTGACCTGCTTCAGCTTGTGAAATGGAGTTTTGATCAGCTAAAGTTTTCACAAGTTGACCCTTTCTTACATCTAAGCAGCAAAGGGCGTATTAATTCATTACACCATCTTCCGAATGTCAGTTTGAGTTCATGGAGTCATATCTGAATGTATTGAAAGTATTCAGACCTTGTTTTGGGGGGAAATGAGTGGGAAGAGGTATTTCTCAAATCCCTTTGTTTCAGCTGCTGATTAAACTCATAATCCTGTTGACCCACTCAATTGAAATCAGAAATCGTCGGTCATCAGATCTATCTATAGAAGCCCCACTGAAATTCAGAATGATGCAGACACCTCAGCACCCTAGGGAGGATTCAATATAAGTCAAGCAACATAGGCTGAAATCCCAGCTCATCAATGAATTTACGAGGTGTTGAGTTGCAACTTCATGTTCCAGTCTTTCATATATAAAAAAGCATGTACTCCTATGTTTTGCTTGTTGATGTGTGTACCCACATAAGCACATTCACCATGTGTCTGAGGATAGAGGACACAATGTAATTCTTCTAAGGGGTAACTTGGGCTTGTCACCTTTTCTGCTGCCTCTCTGTGCTTGTCTTGGAATGAGGACAGGCTGATGATGTCACCGATCCAACTCCAACCTGTACCCATCCCAAACAGAATGCAGTGGCCTGACATATTATGGGCTTTCTTCCCCTCCCCATAGATCAGAGCAGCAACAAATCATGGAAGAGTCACCTGCCACTACATTTTGGCATGGGTGCAGAAAGAGACCCATTATTTAACATATTGACTGCATATAAAGTAAATAAAATAAAAATAGTGTGTGATTAATAAAGATGATTCAGGCATGGATGTGAGAATTTTTTAAAAAAATATATAGTTCACATTCTTTGTAAGTGTAACATATCTGTCCGAGACACAGGTCTTGGTAAACTGCATATCACTCAAATAACTAAGGGACTGATGCTGAGACAATCCATGTTCTGAGCAGTCTCAAATTCAGTGTGGACTCTGAAATGACATATAAACTGAAATAGAAAAGAACAAGAGTCCAGTGGCACCTATAAAACTGAAAAATAATGACAGAGCTTCAGAGCAGTTGTGCTGATTACTAGTTACTCCCCCTCCATCTGAGAAACTTCAGCAAAAGGTAAAATCCATTTCAAGATGTTCCCATGTTTTCATTGATTTGAGGTGGTGTTCGGACAGTTTAGCTGCTCTAATTAAGATCCAAATTCTCCTAACTACTTATTAAGTGTTGATTTCCTTGCTTCTGCTAGCTCCCAGTAATGCAGTGTATTAAAATAAGGAAGGCAACATTGAAATAATTGTACAGCTGTATGGATGTACGTGATCATTTTTGCTTGAGGTAGTTGCTAGCATTTGTCTCTTTTGGTTCAAAGAAATCATTAATGGTCAGTTTGCATTCTGAAAGGAAAAGCTTACTAGATTCTGCATTCTCTTTTCTGTAAATGAGATAATTAATTTATCAGTAGGCTCCATGCATTGTTGTGACAACATCCTCGTGATGCTGTGGATATGGGGTCTTGTTGGCAAAACTGGATGAGGCCAGTAATATCTTATTCAGGTCTACCAACATTCTTCAGCCACCCAAACACTGTGCTCACTAACCCACAAACCAGATATTACATGTCACCCTTTATTATTTATTTAGTTAGAGAATTTAGGAGCTGCCTCTTCAGAGATCTGTTCAAGATGGCTCACAAAGTAGTAAATAAATCCAAAGGGACACAGGGTAGTCATGGTTCCTTCTATCAATTTCCTCTGTCATCCTATCCAGTTACCAATTCCATCAACTACTATGCAGCTAGGGCTGGTTTTCTGCCTGAGCCACCCAAGTAACTGCTTTGGTTGGCACAATGACTAGGGTGCCAGCAGGCCACAGAAACTCAGCATGCTTCTGACCACCATTTGTGTGGGACAAGGCCATAGGCTTATGCCATGCCTATAGCAAGCTACTGAACCCACAACAACAGGTCCAATTCAAGCCATGCCAGGTCAAGATTCCAGAATTGGAATCACCACAGGGGCTGTCAACTCTAGGTTGTAAATTCCTGGGGATTTGGGGGTGGAGCTTTGGGGGTGGGGTTTAGGAAGAGGAGCTATGATGCCATGGAGTCTACTCTCCAAAGCAGCCATGTTCTCCAGGGGAACTGTTGTGGGTGAGCCAGGGCTCAGCAATAGTGAGGACTCCTCAGGAGAACAGGAGCCCTGTATGGCCAGTCCTGAGTCAACAGAAGCTGACCAGCAAGAAAACCAGCTGCAGGCTTGTTAGGATTCACAGCCAACAGCTGTTGCAGAACCATCACCACCCTCCAGCCGCAGGTCAGCTGATGAAAGTCAGTTGGCCATTCCCAGCCCTCTGGGATCATCTACACCCTTAGAGCGTCACAGATGGAGGCTGAGAACAGAGATACAGACAAGATGGCAAAATGCATGCCTCCTGGCCTGACACCAGCTGCTTGCTGATAACGAAGATGAGTAGTTGAGCAACAGGTTGCAAGAATGAACCTTAGGCATGAGGCTATCAAACCATCCAAGAGAGGCTGTTAGGCATGGATGCAACACATACGATGGAAGCTAACCCACCAACTCTGCCTTTCCTGACTTCTGGACCTCTGACCCTGGACTGAACAACTCTGTTTTGCCTGACTTCTGGACCCCTGACCTTGGACTGAATGACTCCTGGCCCCTGCCCTGGATCGAACAACCCTGCGTTGCCTGACTTCTGGCACCTGATACTCGGAGCCTGCATGCCAGTACAGGAACTAATCTGTGTAGTCTGGACATCAGCTGTGATTCAGTGCGATCTCCAGGCCTCATCTGAAGGTTGGAATACCTCCTTGGCCTGCTCCCAGCAGCAAGCAGTAGTGGTGTTATGGGGAGGGAAATTTCTTTTTCAAAATTCACTTTTTTTAGATATAGTCATTGATTCCTCTTATTCTCTTCCTTCCCTCTTTTACAAGAGGATTTCTCTTCATAAAGGTACCCCTTGTAACTTTCACAGAACCTCCCTTCTTGCCAATCCTTTCTTTGATTTTGTCGTCTATCAAAATGGAATTGTTTGGATCCTGACTCCAAATTTCTAAAGAGAGGAAAAGAAACAGATTGTCAGATTTCAGGGAGAAACTGGGTAAAGAAGCATTAAGAGAATTTCTTGTAACAGCACTTGCCAGCACTATGGGAGGAAGCAAGTGGTATACCTTGTTTGGCGTTACAAAGTACATCATACCAGCCCCTTGGTTAGCATATCAGGTTTAGAAGAGGGGCAGGTGACAAGATTACATAGAGAGAAAAAAAAGCTTTGCATTGGGGTAGGGAACTTAGCCTTCAACCAGTTATATAGTCTATTATAACTGGTTCCAGCTCCATCTTCCAAAAATTGTATTCCTCCCCTCTGTAACTTCCTACACAACTTGGAACACCAGTCAGATGCAGCCCACCAGACATGTATGCTGGCATCCAGGGGCCCCACACATCTCCTGTTTTGCTGCTTTCCTGAGAACCAAACTATAAGTGATGCTGAATGCAAATTTGTTCAAGTGCTAAGGATCCATCCCACGTGTTTCTTATCCCCTCTGCTGGGCATTCACTGCTGCAGTGACATGGGCAGCCATTCCTGAGTTCCATGGCTATGGGTTTTGTGATTGTGCCATCAAGTGGTTGAAGAAATGAGAGCAAGTAAATGCAGTCATTACCACCTTGACATGTGGACATGCTGTCTGATGTTCAGGTGATCAAGTGGACAGCATGGACTGCCAGGAAGGTGAACAAGTGGGACCATGGATACATGTTAAAGAACAGCTGGGCAACACTTGATGGAACGTGTCACATATTTTGGCTCTGGGATTACAAAAAGGTGGTCAAGTACCTGGTGGGTGGCACTTGTCTTGGTGGATTAGAAGTTGAGCTGGTTTGATCTACGGCTTTAGGGAACCAGTTGGAGTATCATTTTAATCTTCAGAAGTTTGCTCTGAATCTGATGCAGGGAGGCACTTTTGTCCACATATCTTTCTACCTTAAAGAGTCTCAAAGCCGCTTACAATCTCCTTCCCTTCCTCTCCCCACAACAGGCACCTTGTGAGACAGATGAGGCTGAGAGGGTTCTGAGAGAACTATGACTGGCGCAAGGTCACCCAGCAAGCTTCATGTGAAGGAGTGAGGAATCAAACCCAGTTTTCAAGATTAGAGTCCGCTGCTTTTAACCACTACACCGCATTGGTTCTCATTTATAGTGCAATCTGAAGCAGAGTCACACCCTTCTAGTTCTACTGGACTCAGTGTGGTTACAATGTGTAATGTGATGTGTTTGAAGTTGAAAGGCCAAAACTTCAGCAACCGGGCAGAGTTCAACAGCCTTTTTCAAGGAAAGGTCAGTCTCTTTCAAGAGTCTTTCTTTAAATCCAGGGGTCTTTTGGGGGTGGAGCGTGCCGGAGCACTGCTCCGGCAGCCCAGGACCCAGCGCAAATGGTGGTGCAGGCAAGCCCCGCCCCCAGCTCCCCATGCCAAAGCGCTGGGGCCAGGGGGAGGCTCAGAGAGCCTCGCAGCTGGGTCCCACAGGCCTGTGCAGAAGCGCTGGGGCTGGGGGGAGGCACAGAGAGCCTCACATCCGGGTCCCCCGGGCCTGCGCAGAAGCGCTGGGGCTGGGGGGAGGCGTGGAGAGCCCTGCCGCCAGGTTCCCCGGGCCCGCACCGAAGTGCTGGGGCCGGGGGGAGGCATGGAGAGCCCTGCCGTTGGGTTCCCCGGGCCCCGCGCAGAAGCGCTGAGGCTTGGGGGG